>NC_136611.1:37485902-37515902 GCF_933228915.1 Telmatherina bonti
TCCATCATCCATCCATCCATCCATCCATCCATCCATCATCCATCCATCCATCCATCCATCCATTCATCATCCATCCATCCATCCGTCCATCCATCCATCCGTCCACCCATCCATCCGTCCATCCATCCATCCATCCATCCATCAAGCCATTAAGAAAATGAATGGATGATAATTATTTTTAAACAAAACACGTTTTCAGATCCCGTTCATATGACCTCCTCCTCACTCCTTTTCGGTTTTGTCCGATCCTCAAGGTGTCACCACAGCAAATCACCTGCTTCCACGTACCGATCCAGTACGGAAACCGTACTACACAGGTTACATGACACTGTTGCAAAATTAAACAGTCTACATCCCTGACACTCACAATCAAACAAACAAAAAAAAACAACAACAAAAAAAACCCCCACTCAAACAATGCAAAAAGTGCCCCCAAAACATTACTATAAACATTGGCTTTGAGTATCAAATGAAGCAGTGACTTTGGCACAACATTAACTTGTGAAAATGTCAGCATTAGCCGTTAGCTAATAGAGCATTACAATAGTACTGCTTCCAACTGAACAGTGTATAAAAAACATGAAACTAAACCAGGCCAGTTGTTAATCGTTATGTTACTTCATTGATATGAGCTCTATATTTATTATAGGAAATGCATCTATTGCTGCAGACCAGCCCAACTTTCAGGAAATATTTAGGGAGTAATGTTAGCTTTAGTCTGTACCTGATTAGCTTCAACTAGCCGCATTTAGCTTCTACTAAACAGCAAAATAAAGACCTAGATGTAGAATACAACGCTCTACAGCTCATTGTTCTGAATAAATGCTGCTGAAAGATGTGAAACGTCACATGTTGCTATGTTTGCACAACAGGCAGAGAGCTAGCTTAGCAGCCTGCTAACACTGAGACAAGCAGAGTTGTTTATCCACACTGGTCGTTCATCCGGCTCCAACCAGCAGGTGGACTCGTGTCTTTCCTCCGGAGCGATCACTTTCCTGCTTTCTCTTTCTGGCCTCCTTTTTCATAGCCATGACAAACTTTCATGGGAAGAGGAGGAAGAAGGAGCAGAAAGCAGAGCCTTCTGGGTTTATAGAGGTGGGTTGAAAAAGCAAAATGCTCCAGGTCAGTTGATCCCATGAGAGACGGATCTGCTCTTGTATAGTTATAATGTCTGGTTTCTGTAGAGAGCAGCCTCCTCGGACGGCCGACACGCCTCGACACCCCAGAAATAATCCATGATTACTCACATTAGACTGAAGTTTGGGTCGACGTTACACAGTATCCCTTCAACATCTTGCTCATCAATAAACCTGGAAGTCCATGAAGAGTTTCTGGATCTGATTCAGGTGACGAGAATTTCTTCCCAAAGTTCCTGTTTGGAAGTTTACTGCCCCCCACCCTCATAAATCTTCTTTTTAAAGATGCTCCGTGAGTAAGGTTGAAGGCAGAGGATGATGGTGGCACAGCAGCAAAGTATCTGGCTGGCATAACTGCAGCATGGGATGGAGCCTCGTCTTTACTTCTACCTGTTACACCACGGCAGATGGTCCGTTACAAACGGACAGATGTGGACCATCCAGACCTCCATCCATCTGGACAATCCAGTGCAGCAGGACAACTCATACATACAGAACATACTGTGTGATCATTGGTTAAAGGACTTCATGCATGGAGAGGTTCACCGTCAGACACCAGCTGCTGCTCATCAGCTGATCTCTGAACATGATGCACTTTCCTCATGAAGACCAACCTGTTTACACTGAATCTTTACTGAATACATTGAAAGTTTTCCTGAATTTTCCTGTTTTCATTCCTTTATTTTCATTTTCATCTTTCCATCCTTAGTCAGAGCCTTTTTTTTCCCAGATTGCATGGAAACCGGGACTGTCTTCATAACAACGTCCTTCTCTCGTTTCCCTGTAATGAAGCTGGAAACTAAACATCCAACTGTGTGAGATCTAAACTGATTTTTGTTGCCATGTAGAAACAGAACAACACAAAGGAAGAGAATCATGTTAATAACACATTAACAAGATAAACTGCAGTTTTGGAGTGTGTTCTATTTTGAATTGTCTTTGTTAATAAAATGAATAATTATTAATTGTTCCGTGGCTGCTGGCAGGAATGATCTCCAGTATCTTTCTGTCTTGCTAGCAACATCTAGGTAACATCTGCCGTGTTTGTTGCGTCAGCTGGTGAGTAGAGCTAGATGTCAGATGGAACCCAGCAAAAGTGCAGATTTATGGCTTGTCCATAAACTGGGTATATAAACCTGTGAGAGACAGGCGGTGGACTCACTGAAGAGCAGTAGGACGGTAAGACAACTCCTTTCCTTCTACCTAAACATGACCGATCTGGACAATCATCCAACCTAAACATCAATAATGTTAAATTCTCCTTCAGTTTAAAAAGGTTAAACATCTTCTATGATAATACTTTATACGTTTCTACATGTTGTCGGTATGTATGATCGAATGTTCTCTGGTCTGGACATGATCAGTTCATCTGGGGCTGAGCCGAGAGACCAACTCCGTCAAACTGCTTGAAATGCTAAAATAAAATATTCATCATTTTGTGAGCTATCCTTACAAACAGTGAAATACAGAGAAAGTTTAGGGAAGATACATTTAAAAGACCCATTTAGACAAAAAATGACAAACATCATTGTTATCAGTTAAATATAAAGATCTCTTGTTGGATTTCACATCTTCTGAACTAAAATTTAACTATTAAAACCCAACCCAGCTCCACTTACCTTACCCGTCTAGAATAATATAACCAGTCTGCAGAACTTAAAGCGGTGGGAGTCGTCTGGTTCATACTGTGACAGAGTTAACCTTCTCATGCATGAATTATTAACAAGCAATGCCACAAGTTCTCCATACACAATATTTCATTAATACAGACACGTACAAAAACACTTTCATTTGTCTTTATTATCATTTGACTTTTTATTTATTTAATATATTCTGTAGAAATATTTATAAAACAATACGTTGTCATATTTATATAATAGAAATATTCTAGAATAAAGTGACTAATATTATTTTCTTGTCCTGTTTATCACTGAGCTAAAGATCGTATGACATTATATACTGTATCTGTTTATCCTGCAGCGAGTGGCAGCGAGTTGGGAGACGATTCTGATGTCCAGTGAGGTGGCAAAACTGCAAATATACCATCCTCACCTATGAATATACCAGAAAAAGTCTTTAAGTAGGCTGTGATGTAGTAGATATATGATGCATGAAAGGGTTAAAAAGGACTGATACTCCATCTCCTCCACTGATGTTGTTCCAAAGCTTTAAGATTTATTTTACACTTGACTGAAAGATGAATAATCCTCTTCTGTGTGAAAGGTTTGCAGTTCTCTGGAAGTCTTTCCAAAGTTGAGTTTAACTGTTCCGTCTCCAGATGAAGCTGTCCGTGTTGTTGCTGCTGGCCCTGCTGGCCTTGTCCTCAGCCAGCCTGCAGGAAATCGTGAAGAAGAGCATCCAGCACAGGAAAGGTAAACCTGTCAGTGGAAGATATAACAGCTACTCAGCAACGTCTTCTCTCTGCGTTTGATGAAGGTCTCTGTCGTAAAGCAGCTCTTTTTGTCTCCTATGCGTGCAGTTTCCTTGCTGAACCCAGAGCTGGAGGACCAGATACCAGAACCCAGCGGTAATGACATCATTTTGGGCCCTCTGACTCCACCTGACCTGGAGCAGCAGCAGGACGTGCCTTCGTCCTTCCTCTTCGGTGACAACGTGAACCTGGAATGGCTGCCCTGGAACGGCTCTCCGCCCAACGGAGCCGTTTCCATCTACAACGGCTACACTGAGCGCACGGACTACGTCTGCAAATACAGGTGTGAAGCCGGCTTCTACAACCCGAGCCTGGGCCCTTACTGCCGCTATCCGTACGGAGACCGGGAGTATTACGCTCCTGAATTCGAGATCCTGAGCAACAAAGACAACTTTGAGTTCCTGGAATGGAAAGAAGGGTCATACGGTTCAGTGCCACAGCACTCAGTTCGGACCTGCACAAGCACCAGTATCTACGTTGGGAAGAACAAGTATGGACTGGGAAAGGTTGTTCCCCAGTTTGAGGCCTTCTTCCTGCCGTGGGAAGGGGATGAGTACTGGTATAAGAAATACCAAGTCTTGACCATCAACAGGGACGTCTACACCCAGCACATTACCGACGTAAAGTATGCCATTGATGAAGTCGCCATCTTCCAGTATCCTCCTGAGACCATGCGCATCTCAGGAGTCACCAACAACGAGTGCCAGGCCATTGTGAAGACAGTTACCATCTCCAAGACTTCAGAGGTGGAGACCACCTGGAACATCGGCAGAGCCACCATGCTAGGCATCACAGGAAGCATCACAGCCAAGATCCCCCTCATCGGCTCCGGAGGCATAGAGCTGAGTGGCGAGAAGACACTGCAGTTCTCGAGAGGAACGACGGTGGTGGAGTCGCTCAGCCACTCCGTGTCTGTGGCGCTCACGGTCCCACCAAACCACTCCTGCAGGGTCCGCATGGAGGGACGCAAGATCAAGGCTGACATCCCCTACACTGCACGGCTGAGTAGAACGTACCAGAATGGGGAGACCCAGTGGACGTCCATCTCTGGGACGTACGATGGCGTTCAGATCGGGGAAGTTCGGGCCGTGGTGGAACGCTGTGAACCCGTGGCTGACGCCAAACCCTGCCCCTGAAAGACTCAGCAAGACGCGTCGCATGACATCTGAAACATTTGTGGTCATGAAAATAAAGTCTCACAATAAAAAAATGCCAGAAGGATTTTGTGTCATGGTGTTGGAAAGGAAGTTAAATAAATACAGTTTAAATACAGTTAAAATGTATTTTTATCAGCTTCTTAAGTTATAAATAACATTATAATCACAGATTGTTCAATAATTGCCAGCAAACATGTTTAACATTTCTGTGGATTTTTTCCATGCATTTGCCAAACGGTTACTCTGCTGCAGTCCAAACATTTAACTCAGCAGTGGTTTTCTGAATGATTAGTATAATAGTTACAATAAACACAATTCATTTTTCTCTCTGGGATAAATAAGGCATTTTTATTTCTTTCTTTCATAATGAATTAATATATTCTGAAGATGTGACTTGGTTTAAAGAAATTCCTGATAAATGTGTAATGATGGACTGGCGAGCTGTCCAGGGTGTACCCTGCCTTTCGCCCAGACTGCTGGGCAGGACCAGAGAAAGTGCATAGGCCCCCCTTCCCCAGCGCAACATTGTGAGAATTATGAATGATGCACTGTGAAACAACGTTTCTAATATGGTACCAGTAGCAACACACTAGACGCTGTGGTGTAACTATCTGACTTTCATATACATTTTGTTTCATGTCCAAACGTCTGGTGTATGCCCCACATGGGCCCACATGGGCCCACATGGGCCCACATGGGCCCGTTATGCCCATTGGATTGTCCGGCCTTGCTGCTGGGACAGGCTCCAGCTTCCCCGCGACCCTTAATCAGACTACGCGGTACGATTAATAATAAATGAATAAATGTGTACTGATAAATAAAAATAAAAAATTGGCTGAATAGCCAGGACCACTTGTCTTTACACTTTACTGTTATCATAAACATTTGAGTCAGCTGTGTGTAATTTCCAGGCAGCAACCTCCAGCAGTTAAAAGTAAATGCCAGCAATAGCAGCAGAAATAAACATGTTTACAGCAGAAATAAACATGTTTACAGCAGAAATAAACATGTTTACAGCAGGAATAAACACGTTTACAGCAGAAATAAACATGTTTACAGCAGAAATAAACATGTTTACAGCAGGAATAAACATGTTTACAGCAGAAATAAACATGTTTACAGCAGGAATAAACATGTTTACAGCAGGAATAAACATGTTTACAACAGGAATAAACATGTTTACAGCAGAAATAAACATGTTTACAGCAGGAATAAACATGTTTACAGCAGAAATAAACATGTTTACAGCAGGAATAAACATGTTTACAGCAGGAATAAACATGTTTACAGCAGAAATAAACATGTTTACAGCAGGAATAAACATGTTTACAGCAGGAATAAACATGTTTACAGCAGGAATAAACATGTTTACAGCAGAAATAAACATGTTTACAGCAGAAATAAACATGTTTACAGCAGGAATAAACATGTTTACAGCAGGAATAAACATGTTTACAGCAGGAATAAACATGTTTACAGCAGAAATAAACATGTTTACAGCAGAAATAAACATGTTTACAGCCTGGTTCAAAAATCCATTTTAGGTTTAATAGGTCACGTTTACCTTCATGACAACTGTGGGGGGAGTGAATTTTTTTCTAACTCTCCCGTTTAAAAGTAATTTAATCTCAAAGTTCGGTATATTTAGGTTTTTTTGACCTTTTGATTGACAGGTACCCGATCTCCTGCTTCAAGTCAGAAGAACGTAGAACAACCGCGGGGTGGGTGAGGCGACACGCATGCCCCTGCCAAGATGGTGATGGTAGGAACCGCCCACCGAGCTTCAATTCAGCTCTTCAGAAACCTACTGGTGGCGTCATGGAGGCTCCGCCCATCTTTTATATACAGTCTATGGTAATTTCTCATTTTTTAGACATAAACATTTATAGATCAGCCTCAGCAGCGCCTGGCAACACGATGCTGAGATCTGCTGCAGAAACCCTGACTGTGACCCCTGACCCTTTCCACCCCCAGCTGACTGCCAGCTTTTCTACAGTCTTACCTCACAGAGCAGAAGTAATCGTTCACCTCCAAACTCCTGTCTGTGGAAGCAAACCCGCCCCTAAAGGACCACCTCCAACAACCCCGTTGGTCTAAATACTTTACGTTTCTGGCACAGAGTCCTCCAGAAGCCCTTTCACCGTTCTTTGTCGCCTTGTTGCTGCATGAGACTGCTTTGTAATAAAACTTTATTCACATCCCTCGTGACCTTCAGAGGCAGCTGGGCTGAATGCCTAGCTTAGCACGCTAACACACGAACCCAGAACGCTTCATGCTGACATCAGAAGCTGAAGCTGGGAATGAGGTCAACATGTTGGACAAGCTGTGTGATTTATTCATTCAGCAGAATCTTGTGACATCGAGGCCATATTTCCCAGATATAAACTGGAGGTTTTGACTTTCATGTATGAAGATAAGGAGCTGGTAAGATGGATCAGGCTTTAAAGGGTTAACTGGTTTGTATGCAGAGTGTAGATCTGCATACACTTTGATTTAATCTCTGAGAAACACCATTAATGAAGCAATTCTTTCTTTTGACTATAATTCAGGCAAAAGACATTCAGACTTTGTGTTAATGAGAAGAAACTGGTCCTGTTTAGAGGTTCTAATCACCCTCCACTGTTGTGTGAAAAAAAATTAAATAAAGCATAAAAACATTTAATGTCCATCCCTCTGTGTCCATCTGAGGAGAAGAAACTCAATGCGTGATCTGGTATCGGTCACTTCGCTGAATGCTGATGCAGCTACAGGTGGTGACAGAGATGTCTTAAAAATGACCTTTACACTGCTTTCCCTCACGCAGTCCTCAGTCTGGCACACAGAAATAAATAACTGTTTGTCTGAAGGACGCTCACAGATGGCCATGACCTCAGAGATTATCAACGACAGCACTGTGTGAGAAGAACAATGTTGGTGTTGAGCTGCTCCTCCTCTGCTGTGAGCTGCTGATCTTATACAACAGGCTGCCTAATCAGTGACCCAACTTTCAGAAGAGATCTAATCAATTTGTTCCCTGCCTGAGCTTATCGACAAACCAGTATCTTGTCATCAGCGGAGAGAGCACAGCGGCACTTTGGACATGGTGCGATTCTCGGTTGGCCTGCCGATCCGGGACACAGAGTCCTGGCAGGTTTTTATTTAAAACTGTTGTAACTCTCATCAAAGACGGCTCTTCGTGCACAGATCAATAAAGCATCCTGATATCACAAGCAGCAGGGACGGTCTGGTTACACCACCCAAAAGTTTTCAGGTCAAGGACGGCAGCATCAGCTCTGGTTATGTAAGCTGTTGTAGATCATTAGACCATGTCTCAGAAGGGAACAACCCGACCTCCCCGGTCCAGATCCAGGTTCTGTTTCACCTCCTCTGACATCCTGATGGGAAAGATTGCTCTCTGAATAATCAATTCAATTCAATCCAGCTTTATTTGTACAGCGCCACTTCACAACAATGTTGTCCCAGGACACTTTACATCCACATCATTTCCAGCCAGTTCATACATATCCTGTAATAGAAACCAACTGATTGCATCAAGTCATGACTTGGATCCAATCCTCCATCCTGAGCTGCACGAGGCGACAGTGGGAAGGAAAAAACTCTCCTTTAACAGGAAGAAAACCTCCGGCAGAACCCGGCTCAGGGAGGGCAGCCATCTGCCTCGACTGGTTGGAGTGGAGAGGACAGGAAAGACAGATCAACATGTACAACGGCACTTATTCAGGAAGACCTGCGGAAAAAAGGAGAAATAAGTTACAAACGGCAATATTGGCATATATTTATACATTAATATATTAGAGAAATAGAGCGAGGTACTTCTCAGTGCATCAGGTAACATCCCCATTGCTACATAAGTAATGGATGGCTAGACAAGACTTCACAAAAAAAATAAAAAACAGAACACCATGCTTGTTATATAGGAGCTTACTGGATGACTGGATCTGAACTCGCCTCTGTGAAGTTTCAGGTAGGAGAACCAGCTCTTCCATTTGACTTTCCTTTAAAAATCCGTACTAAAGATGGCTGACGTTGCCATGGTAACACAGTAATCAAAACCTCTTCTATCATCCGAATGTGTGGTTCTAGCTCGTGTCCGACACCCAGTTTACTCAAATTGTAATAAAAAATAAATCAATCAAGTATGATGAACAGACTAACTTTGGATAAAAAGCAACAGTGGCACATCAGGAAGATCGGCGGTTCGAGCCTCGGCCCGGGGCGAGCTGCTTCAGCCTTGTTGTTGCATGTTCTCTCCGTATATGTGTGGGTTTTCCAGCATCCTCCCGCAGTCCAAAGACATGACGGTGGGTTAACTGGTCACCCCATGATGTTATGTAAATATGGGAGAGTGCTGCAAGCACAGAGGAGTGCTGCAAAGCCGAAAATTACATCACATTTCTGTATTTGCAGCGCTTTTCTTTTGGCGCAATATGTTTCTGTATTAGATTAAATTGTATAATCTCATCAACATATTAATTCATTTATTTGATAACACATTTTTTGTTTTTACTAGATTTATTACCCTAATATCCAGTCGAGCTTTTCTTGCAGGTTATTTTTTTCTCTGTAAAACAGCCAGAGAGTCAGATTTCTTTGCATGTTGGACCATGTGGGTTGTCCCTTACCTTTGTGTATAGACTAAGGACTTTTGGCGTTTCCAGTTGAGGATGTTCAGGATGAAGGAACGACTCAAAGAACAGATCTGATGTGTGGGTTTGCTCAGCAAGGCAAGTAGGCTTTCACTCCACCCTTATCATGGAAAGGTCTACTTTGGAATATGCAGGGAATTTGGAGGGAACTGGATTTAACTGGCTTGAACTGGTTTGACCTGGTTCGAACTGGATAACAACTGGGTTGGACTTCACCCTCAGAAGTTACTTGAGATGATGAAGAGAAATAAAGTAAAACTGCAGTGAGAGCTGAGCTGAAAGGGAAATCTGCCTGCAGTAAATCCTCAGCTGTGTGAACACTAAACATGCAGTCTAAACTGTACATGAAGCCTGGTTGAGATTATTCTCAGATGATCATTCTGAATTGTGAAGAAGAGAAGCTCAGTCTTCTGGGGAGGGGTCAGAGTTTGATCATCTGGTAAGGACATCCTCCTCACATGGTATGTGTCTTACCAAGGTCAGGAGTTAGAAAACCCACTAACAGTCCCCCCCCCCGATAGTAGAGGGGTTCTGGGTGTCTCTCAGACTCCCCCACCCCATCCCCAACCAGTTTCCACTCCGATGTAACTGGAGGGTAGATGAAGAGCCTGTCCTGCCACCCTGCAGATCATAAACTGCCAAGAAGGAACGAGCTGCAGCTTTTTATTGGGGCAATTAGTGTGCAGGAGGTTTTAAAACTCAGCCAATCCAGCATGCAGCCTCACTTCAGCAGGAACCTGGAGAGGTAAAAAAAATTACACTTCTATTCAAGAGCATGACATTTTATCAATACTGCCTTTGTAGTTTTCTGTAACTTTGTTTCAATTAAGTATGTTCACATATACATATATATATATATAATGTATATGTGAACATATTTAATTTATTTGGTTGCATGTTTTCCATTATTCCCACTAATGAGGTTTTCTGTGTGTCCAGATGGGGTGGTGTGTCGTTGCTGTCCTGTCAGTGCTGCAGCTCTCCTGCTCGGCCCTGCAGCCTGACCCACTGCTCTCCGTCTCCCAGCAGCAGGACAGCCAAGGAGATCCTAATAGTGAGTGGCAGTATAGCTGCATCTTCGTTCGGAGCCCACACTGTGTGCTTGGCTCAGTAGTCTCAGAACAGTCGTGGTTTGGAAAACATGCACAAATTCATACAGGACAAAGGTGAAGCCAGGCCATAAAACACCACTGCACTGTTTGTAATCCAGAGAAATTAGTTGTTTTCACAGCTTCACTTCTGAACAGTATAAGGTCCAACGGTAAGCGAGATGTGGATCCCTACTTATCTTTAGCTCAGCCTCTCTTCATGCTTTCTTTTTCTGGATTTCATAGACTTTGTGTCATTTTGGATGTGAATGCATACAGCTACACATGGTTGCTTTTCTCTTCCCATTCTCAGCGAGGTCCTGTCTGTAGCTACCCAAACACACTAAAACTCTACAGAATAAAATAAAATTATTCCACTTTGACAGTTTTTTTTCGCACAAATGCATAAAACAATCTACAACATTGAAACACAGCGTTAGCAAAGTCTTTTTCTTCAACGTCTGCTTAGAAGTGGTCATCGTGCAACCACAGAGGACCTTCCAGAAGTTGGTGTAAACTCTGTTATCCAAGCCGTGGTGAAAAGTAGTGCTGGTTGAAGCAAAGACAAAACAGTTAGCGTTAGCATTTAGCACAACATTGCTCTAAATCTGAGTAATTTCTTGTAAAACTCAACTTGTCCTCTCTTGTCTAGAGCGGTGGCTGAGCCCTGTGCGGGAAAATGTGGTTCCTTCCCGTGAAGTCATCAACCCCCCCACGATGAGAGAGACTCCAGACACTGAGACAACTTCACACTCCTTCCCAATGTTTGGTGAGAATGCAAATCTGAAGTGGGTCACATGGGACGGCGTCCTCCTAAATGGTGCTGTAGCCATCTTCAACGGCTACACCGAGCGCACCGACTATGTATGCAAAGTCAACTGTGAGGCCGGCTTCTACACCCCCAGCAAAGGGAACCTCTGCCACTACCCTTACGCTGATAAAGAATATGCATCCTCCAAGTTTGAACTACTGGTCAACGTGGACCACTTTGAGTTCCTGATGTGGACTGAAGACTCATATGGCTCCGTCCCCCAGTATGCCATCAAAACCTGCTCCAACTCAGATATCTATGTTGGTAAGAACAAGTACGGACTTGGTAAAGTAGTAAGCCGACACGAAGCCTTCTTCCTGCCGTGGGAGGGCGATGAGTACTGGTATAAGAAATACCAGGTCCTTGCCATCAACAGAGACAGCTACAGCCAGCACATCTCTCACGTCATCTACGCCATTGACCAGATGGAGCTGTTCCACCAGCCGCCAGAAGCCCTGAAGGTCACGAGGGTTACCAACCTAGAGTGCAGAGATGTGGAGAAGACAGTGACTTTGGAGAAGACCACCACGGTGGAGAAGACCTGGGACATTGGGAGGGAGACCCGAAATGGGTCTGTGTCCACAATGACGGCCAAAGTTCCCATCCTCAGCCCTGGGGACGTAGACTTCACCAAGGAGCAAACAGTGACGTTCTCCGAAGGGACCACCGTGGTGGAGTCCATCAGTCACTCAGTGTCTGTGCAGCTACTGGTGCCCCCCAACCACTCCTGTAGCGTGAGGATGGATGGACGCAAGATGACAGCAAATATCCCGTTTACAGGCCGGCTGAGCAGGACCAACCACAACGGAGACACGCACTGGACGTACATCACTGGCACCTACGACGATGTGAGTGTTGGCGAAATCAACGCGATTGTGGAAAGATGTCAGCCAGTAACTGATCCAGCTCCCTGTTCTCCGGCGCTGTGATCAGTCTGTCCAGATAAACGTTTTTAAAATAAAAAAATGTCCAGGTGTGTCTTTGCTGTTGGTGGAGACTTTGCCTTCAGGAGTAATTTTGGGCCGACAATTTATAAAAGAATTATTTACTCAATAGCTGTGCAGGTTTTTGTCATGGTCTCACATTATAACATGATATATTTCACATTATTAAAAAAAAAAAAAAAAAAAAAAAAAAAAAACACCTTTTGTTTTAATGTGATGGTTTCACATTTTTACAATAAAACTATTACGTTATAATACGATACGTTTTTTTACAATAAAACTTACGTTATATGATACGTTTCACATTTTTACAATAAAAAAATAAAGCAATAGTTTCACGTTTTTAAAATAAAAATATGTTATAATATGGTTGGTTTAACATTTTTGCAATAACATGATTATGTTTAATGTTTTACAGTAATACTAGTACATTATAACACCACGTGATCGGTTTCTCGTTTTCATAAAACTATTACGTTATATCATATTTTTACAATAAAAATGATGTATTATAATGTGACACATTTCATGTTGTAACATAAAACAATCACATTATACTATGATAAGTCCCCAATTTTTTTTTATAATTTGGATGACAGCTCGACGCTTTGGTGAATATACACTTCTTTACCTGGGGTTAATAATACACTACAGATACAAAGTAAAAATTACATAAGATGATGTCAACTTTACAACCAAGAACAAAGAGAATACAATTTGGTGAGGTGTGAAAAATAAAAGACAGACGGAATGAAAATGGTTTAAGGATTCAGAGTAAAAGAAGTACAGTAACCTTCCAGAAGAGTTCAGGGGGAATTTTCTCTTTTTGTGAAATCATGCGTCATTATCTGGCCACATTTGGTCTGATTTAAAGAATTAAAAGTTTTTTTAATCTCTACTTGCTGTCCGCTCTCCCCATCGGCTGGCGGCGGTAATGCGCCATGACATTGTTTGACAAACACCACAGAAGAAGAAGAGCCTGTAGCAGCCATAGACATAAATACATATATGTCTCATTGTGCGCTGGAGTGTGAACCAGTGTCACCGCCATATTGGATGGGTCTCTGCTTTCGAGTCTTGCTGCAAATCAACGTAGTTTCCCTACATAACTGTTTTCTGTGGAACAACGCGTATACATTACACACACACACACACACACACTAAACACTTTTCTACATAACTGGTTTATAAATAATGTTAACACAGTGAATAACCTACTAAATGCAAATGATAAATTTTTACTCCTATGGAGGTGTTTATGGAAAAACATGATATTGATGTTTCACAGAGACTTTTACATGGCAGCATAATTACCTCCACCAAGGAGGTATATGTTTTTACCAGCTTATCTGTCTGTTTGTGTTCAAGATAACTTAAAAAATTATGGACGCATTTTTATGAAATTTCCAAGACTTGTTGGAAACGTGAAAAAGGAAGCACCGATTTAATTTTGGTGGTGATCCTGGTCAGCGTTTGGATCCAGGAACTTTTTTAAAAGACCTTGGTGGAGGTTTATGCCCTCCAAGTGTTTTTCTGGGTAACTTTCGAATTGCACAGTTTTGATACAATACTTCATTTTCAGACTTTTGTATCTCCAAATTATTTACATTTATTAATTTATCAAAAGAAAGTCAACCGTAGTAAAGAAAAAGCAGCAACTATTCCCATATTTTGTTCAGCATACAGTTGCAATGACCGGCCAAATACTGAAAGCAGGTTGTGTGGAATTACATTTCACAATGTTGAATAATAAATTTGACCAGATAAAAATACATAAATCCAAATGCATCAACAAACATGATAGTTTCAAATTTATAATTTATATTGCTGCTACCTTATGTCTTTGTTAAATAGCATTATTAAAATATTTTAGCATAAAAGCTTGTCGTTTACAGTGATCTGTATCATAAAATTTCTGCCCTTTGTAACAAACCAAACTGAGGAAATCAGATGAAAATTTGTGAAATTATTGTTGTGGTTGAGCCTACATCTTACGGTGTGTTCAGACCAAACGCGTTTTGAGCGTCAAGTTTCCATGTAAAGTCTATGTGGGGGGCGTCGAGCTTTCTCGCATCACGTTTTGGGTGTTGGCGTTCCGCGCGGAAAATTTAAGAAGTTTTTTTTAAAGTGAAACTTATGTGCATTTCAGGTTAATTCATTTTTATTTCTGAGACCAGAAGGGCTGGGATTGATGGAGTCATTGTCACAAATGTCTTTATTTACTTCAGACCGACCCTCTCCGTAGGCTGTCAGATCAGCCTGCGGGCAAAACGAGTGGATTGAGACTCTTCCGCATTAAGCCCCGCCTCCCGCCACTGCACTACATCGGGACCGCGCACCGCACCTGCTTTCACCGTCATTGTAACGTCTCATAAACAGAAGGATTAGGCTCATATGAACTCAATAAAAAAAAAAAAAACTACAATGTCAACACATAGCATCCAGCCCTACATGTTGGAACCTGAATCAGATCCTGAAAACGAAGTGGAAAACAGCAACCCACAGCAACGAATGCAGCAGGATGTCTCTCTTTGGTAAACTCACCAGCCATCGTTGGAAATAACTTTATCCCACGTTTTCCACCCGCCTGATGTATTTGTACATGCCCTTGTTAACCAGTAGAAGGTAACCAATCACCCAACCTTATCCCCCGGGACGTCACAAGGATTTCCACGTAGAAAAAACTCTCTAAAACCACGTGTTTTTCGTCGCCATGGAAACCGAACGGAGAGCGTGCTGGAACTCAAACTCAAACATGCGTTTAGGTGATAAAAAAAACAGTGTCGTTCACATGTCTGATGAGGATTCAACACTGTAACACTGTAGAAAGCTCAGAAAACTCCAAATACCATCATAGCGCCACTTTAAGCTCGACAAAAGCCAGAGATGGGCAAAGCTGAACTTTGGCCGCTCAACACGGGGTGTCAACCAATCAGAGTGATCAGCTGGCAGCTCCTGGAGGATTCCTGTGGTGAACCCAGACACGGGGCTGAGATGCCATTACTCCGTGCAATATTTAGGATAACCATTCCTTGCTAAAAAGCTGAATGTTACTGATTTGGCAACGTAGCAGGACACGTTGCCTAGCAACGCTTTGTTTGTTTTTTTTGGGGGGGGGCTCTCTGCTGAGTGCAGCTCTTGTTGCATTAACACTGACTATCACTGCCCTACGACAACGTTCTCTAGCTTTATTAAATAAAACCATGCCGTCCCTCTACTGCACCGCCATCATTCAGCCTGACCGGAAGGAAAGCGCCGCCTCCCTCCTCTCTTTCCCGCCGCGTTTGCCGCTCGCTGCAGACACACAAGCGGCAGACGTTGTAGGAGCGTCGGACACAAAAGTGGCAGTTTAGTGACCCGCGTCGAGCGCTCAGCGTTTTCAGGAGTTTTGACGCCCAAAACGCGTTTGGTCTGAACACACCGTAAATGCATTGAAGGAGCATGGGAGACCCATCCAAGATGGCGGCGCGATGAGACGTCAGCTCGTACAGGCGGCGTGGTGCAGTGTCTCTGTATGTTATGTCTATGGTAGCAGCGAGTAGATTAGCAGACTGTTAGCAGCAGGATCAAGTTACTGTCCTATGTTTTAAAATCGGAGACATTTAGGAAAATGTCATTTAAGTTGGACGGGTTTTAGTAGTGAAGCTGCCAGAGTAGTTTTAAAGCATGTTTGAGTTTTAATGGTTTTGATCTGCCAATAAAGTCCAGGAAGCTAGCTGTAGCATGCTAAAAGCTACGTCTCAGAAGCACACAGTTATTTTAATCTTTATTCCAGTAAAACACCAGCAGGACTTTAAACAAAGCTGGTGTTGCATATTTACCAGTTTGCAGGATAAACTGGTTAATCTGCGCCGCAGCGTATCTGAAATTCTGCTTTTGCAAAGTTTCACATCTGGTGGCGATGAGGAGATCTGTGATGAAGGTGGTGAACAGACTTCTGGTGATGAAGACACAGCCAGCTGCCGATGCGCGGACACACGCACGCGCCCGCCGGAAGCTGGTGAGTGTTTTCAGCCCCGGGTGGGCTTCATTGTCATCTGGGGTGTCGGAAAACTGAATGTCACCAGTCACATCCACGGCCCGTATAATGGTCACCAGTCACATCCACGGCCCGTATAATGGTCACATCCCACCAAGTCTGTTAGGTTAAATAATCACCTGGAAGTCAAGGCTAATTTTCAGTTCAGCTGAATCCATTTTATCTTATCAATATTTATTTTATTAAGTGTTTAATTAGTTATTTTGTCTTTCTACATGCGCTTAAGCCACGTTTTATCAGCATTCTGCGACTTTTAAGTCAGCCACTGTTTAAAGGTGGAGTATGTAAGATTTCATATTTTCAAAATAAAACTACAATCATAATTTAGCTTTTTTTTGTTTTTCTTTTTATAAACATGTAGGTTCCAGTCTGTCCATATTTGATACGTTATTAAATTACAAGTTTAATTAATGACAAAGGCCCTGCTAAATGTTTGCCTACCACTACAAAAAAAAAAAAAAAAAATTGCTTTGTGTCATTAAACTTGTAATTTATTCACACATCAAATATGTACAGACTGGAACCTGTAACGACTCAGGAGATGGGACCCAAAAGAACCAGAAGACCTCATTACCGGTTAAAGATTTTGTTGCCGATAACGGGGGTCGAGGAAGCCGGAAGCCAACTCAAGAAAGGCTTGAAGTCCTCTTAGAGGATCCCAACCGGGTCCGGCTGGTACGACAGGAGGGTTAGTGAAAATGGCACACAGGGAGAAGCAGACTCCAGGGAGAAATGTCCAAGAAGGAAGACAAAAGGAGTTCCTCTCACCCGAGATTATTGTGGGTTTGTCCAGTATCCAAAATCCAAATCCAGTCCAAGGTCCGTACACCGAGTTGAAACACGAGGGGAAGAGGCAAGGGGAAAACACGGAGCAGGCAGGATTTTCTGGAGAAGGGGAACCAGGGCAGGACTACAGCGTGAGCTTGTGAGTTACAGAAGGTTGGAAACAAACAGAGTAAGTCTGACTATCTGGCAACCAATAATCCTGGGCTTGCTGCTTAAATAGAAGGAGGCACAGGTGGAAACCATCAGCTCATCAGCACAGGAGGATGCCTTCAGGGACGACTGGGAAAAATCATGACAGGAACCTACATGTTTTAAAAAACTGTCTAATTATGATTGTAGTTATTTTTTTAGTTAATTTATTTTGAAAATCTTACATTCTCCACCTTTAAGTGAAAACAATAAAAACCTGGGTTTGTGTGTGAATTTAGCTGCATATTATAATTTAGCCTTGTGTCCAGTTGTCCCCCCTTCCAGGGAGTCCAGTTCAGACTGGAGAGACTGAAGGACAGCTGAGTGTGTCAAGGCAGCGTTTGCTGTGTCTAGACGTGTGTCTGCACTCTGTGTTCACTTATCTTTTCACTAAAAGAAAATGGTTATTAGCAGATATGAAGTTGTCCTTTTTGACTTGGTCTGTAAGCAGTTTGTTGGATGTGAGTTGTATTTGTCTCTGCCGTTACAACCCTTTCGAAGCAGACAGCAGGTGCACCAGTCACAAGAAATCTCTCCAACACGCTTATGGAACGCTGGAAATAAACAGCTCATTATGGATTGAAATGACACCCAGTTTGCAAAGAAAACTTTTTCATTTCCCTCCTAACATACCATGTTTTACATTTATTTTCCTGATAAGAAGAGGCGGAAACATTCGTGCTGTATAAAACACAACAAAATAAAAACATGGAAGGAGTCCATGTCTGAAATTCTGGGAGCAAAGCAGGAAGGAAAGATGGATAAAAAGAAAATCAGACAATTTGGACTTTGATCGTTATCGATTGACTTTGTGAAAATAATAAGAAGCTGATCATAATCACTGCCATGTCATTACAGCACAAGCAGATTTATTTATTATTCTCTTTGTCATTAAATTCATCTAATGCATCTGAAGTTCTGACAAAGTTTCAGTCTTATTTCATCAGATGCAACATTTGAAGACTAAACCAAAAATCATTGATAGTCAGTTTAAGAGCATTAAAATGCTAAATAAGAACAGTCTCAGTGGTTCACGTGATTTTAATTAACTTTAAAAAGTCCATTTTTAGGATATGTCAAGATTAATATGAATAACATAAATAATGTCTCTTAATGAAATGAGAATAAAATGAATTTGTGTCAAATCTTTAAACAGCAGCAGAAACCAGATAAATCATGATCAGTCTGACTTCTTATGTGACATAAGGTAAACATTCCCTTGTGATGGCAAATGAATAAAGACGCTGCTGAGTGAATGTCTGACGGGTATTCAGTTTCCAGTCTGACCGCTGGAAGTTGTCTTGTTTCTTTTACAACCGGCCATTCACACTCACACAGACTCCTAGGGACAGTTTAGAGTAACCGGTTGACCTCACGTCTTTGGACGGTGGGAGGAAGCCGGAGTGTTCAGAAATTCAGCTTTGTATTAGTCTCATGTTCCCAGTGCAAGTTGCCATGGTGACAGGTAAGAAGTTAGGCAGCTTCAGGATGAAGGGTAAATACTAAACATCCAGGACTGAAGCTGCAGTTCCCTCTCCAGCTTCTGAGATGCCAGGACGTTTCTGCTCAGTCCGCTGGGGATTCCTGATGATGGAAATCTTTAAAACCTGAAACGTGCATTCAGCTCACAGCTGTAATAATATCCTCCGAACGACACGCAGTCCTCCACGGAAGACACGGAAGAATATACACGTGTGTCTTTGTGTGTGTGCGTCAGGTAGTGGGACTGGGAAACCCAGGGATGGAGGGCACCAAACACAGTGTCGGCATGGCGGTCCTCGGCGCGCTCGCCTCCCGGCTCAGTGTGGCAGACTGTTGGCGTGGTGACAAGCATGTGTCCGGTGAGGTCATCATGTCAAAGATCCAGGACACACACATGGTGTTGCTCCGTCCCAGGCTGCTCATGAACATAAATGGAGTGTCGGTGGCCAAAGCAGGTCGGTGATCTTTAGAAACAAGCTCATCATTCATCTTTCTCACCACTTGACATGTAACTCCTCCATCATGTAACTCCTCCATCATGTAACTCCTCCAAAATGTAACTCCTCCAAAATGTAACTCCTCCATCATGTAACTCCTCCATCATGTAACTCCTCCATCATGTAACTCCTCCAAAATGTAACTCCTCCATCATGTAACTCCTCCATCATGTAACTCCTCCATCATGTAACTCCTCCATCATGTAACTCCTCCAAAATGTAACTCCTCCATCATGTAACTCCTCCATCATGTAACTCCTCCATCATGTAACTCCTCCAAAATGTAACTCCTCCACCATGTAACTCCTCCAAAATGTAACTCCTCCATCATGTAACTCCTCCATCATGTAACTCCTCCAAAATGTAACTCCCCCATCATGTAACTCCTCCATCATGTAACTCCTCCATCATGTAACTCCTCCATCATGTAACTCCTCAAAAATGTAACTCCTCCATCATGTAACTCCTCCATCATGTAACTCCTCCAAAATGTAACTCCTCCATCATGTAACTCCTCAAAAATGTAACTCCTCCATCATGTAACTCTTCCAACATGTAACTCCTCCATCATGTAACTCCTCCATCATGTAACTCCTCCAAAATGTAACTCCTCCATCATGTAACTCCTCAAAAATGTAACTCCTCCATCATGTAACTCCTCCAAAATGTAACTCCTCCATCATGTAACTCCTCCAAAATGTAACTCCTCCATCATGTAACTCCTCCAAAATGTAACTCCTCCATCATGTAACTCGTCCAACATGTAACTCCTCCAAAATGTAACTCCTCCATCATGTAACTCCTCCATCATGTAACTCCTCAAAAATGTAACTCCTCCATCATGTAACTCCTCCATCATGTAACTCCTCCAAAATGTAACTCCTCCATCATGTAACTCCTCCAAAATGTAACTCCTCCATCATGTAACTCCTCCATCATGTAACTCCTCAAAAATGTAACTCCTCCATCATGTAACTCCTCCAAAATGTAACTCCTCCAAAATGTAACTCGTCCATCATGTAACTCCTCCAAAATGTAACTCCTCCATCATGTAACTCCTCCATCATGTAACTCCTCCATCATGTAACTCCTCCAACATGTAACTCCTCCATCATGTAACTCCTCCAAAATGTAACTCCTCCATCATGTAACTCCTCCATCATGTAACTCCTCAAAAATGTAACTCCTCCATCATGTAACTCCTCCAAAATGTAACTCCTCCAAAATGTAACTCGTCCATCATGTAACTCCTCCAAAATGTAACTCCTCCATCATGTAACTCCTCCATCATGTAACTCCTCCATCATGTAACTCCTCCAACATGTAACTCCTCCATCATGTAACTCCTCAAAAATGTAACTCCTCCATCATGTAACTCCTCAGAAATGTAACTCCTCCATCATGTAACTCCTCCAAAATGTAACTCCTCCATCATGTAACTCCTCCAAAATGTAACTCCTCCATCATGTAACTCCTCCAAAATGTAACTCCTCCATCATGTAACTCCTCCAAAATGTAACTCCTCCATCATGTAACTTGTCCAAGATGTAACTCCTCCAACATGTAACTCCTCCAACATGTAACTCCTCCATCATGTAACTCCTCCATCATGTAACTCCTCCATCATGTAACTCCTCCAACATGTAACTCCTCCATCATGTAACTCCTCCATCATGTAACTCCTCCAACATGTAACTCCTCCATCATGTAACTCCTCCAAAATGTAACTCCTCCATCATGTAACTTGTCCAAGATGTAACTCCTCCAACATGTAACTCCTCCAACATGTAACTCCTCCATCATGTAACTCCTCCATCATGTAACTCCTCCATCATGTAACTCCTCCATCATGTAACTCCTCCATCATGTAACTCCTCCAACATGTAACTCCTCCATCATGTAACTCCTCCATCATGTAACTCCTCAAAAATGTAACTCCTCCATCATGTAACTCCTCAGAAATGTAACTCCTCCATCATGTAACTCCTCAGAAATGTAACTCCTCCATCATGTAACTCCTCCAAAATGTAACTCCTCCATCATGTAACTTGTCCAAGATGTAACTCCTCCAAGATGTAACTCCTCCAACATGTAACTCCTCCAACATGTAACTCCTCCATCATGTAACTCCTCCAACATGTAACTCCTCCATCATGTAACTCCTCCAACATGTAACTCCTCCATCATGTAACTCCTCCAACATGTAACTCCTCCATCATGTAACTCCTCCATCATGTAACTCCTCAAAAATGTAACTCCTCCATCATGTAACTCCTCAGAAATGTAACTCCTCCATCATGTAACTCCTCCAAAATGTAACTCCTCCATCATGTAACTCCTCCAAAATGTAACTCCTCCATCATGTAACTCCTCCAAAATGTAACTCCTCCATCATGTAACTCGTCCAACATGTAACTCCTCCAACATGTAACTCCTCCATCATGTAACTCGTCCAACATGTAACTCGTCCAACATGTAACTCCTCCAACATGTAACTCCTCCAAAATGTAACTCCTCCATCATGTAACTCCTCAAAAATGTAACTCCTCCATCATGTAACTCCTCAGAAATGTAACTCCTCCATCATGTAACTCCTCCAAAATGTAACTCCTCCATCATGTAACTCCTCCAAAATGTAACTCCTCCATCATGTAACTCCTCCAACATGTAACTCCTCCAACATGTAACTCCTCCATCATGTAACTCCTCCAAAATGTAACTCCTCCATCATGTAACTCCTCCAACATGTAACTCCTCCAACATGTAACTCCTCCAACATGTAACTCCTCCAACATGTAACTCCTCCATCATGTAACTCCTCCAACATGTAACTCCTCCATCATGTAACTCCTCCATCATGTAACTCCTCCAACATGTAACTCCTCCAACATGTAACTCCTCCAACATGTAACTCCTCCATCATGTAACTCGCCCAACATGTAACTCGTCCAACATGTAACTCCTCCAACATGTAACTCCTCCAACATGTAACTCCTCCATCATGTAACTCCTCCAACATGTAACTCCTCCAACATGTAACTCCTCCATCATGTAACTCCTCCAACATGTAACTCCTCCATCATGTAACTCGTCCAACATGTAACTCCTCCAACATGTAACTCCTCCAACATGTAACTCCTCCAACATGTAACTCCTCCATCATGTAACTCCTCCAACATGTAACTCCTCCATCATGTAACTCCTCCAACATGTAACTCCTCCATCATGTAACTCCTCCATCATGTAACTCCTCCAACATGTAACTCCTCCAACATGTAACTCCTCCATCATGTAACTCGCCCAACATGTAACTCGTCCAACATGTAACTCCTCCAACATGTAACTCCTCCAACATGTAACTCCTCCATCATGTAACTCGCCCAACATGTAACTCCTCCAACATGTAACTCCTCCATCATGTAACTCCTCCAACATGTAACTCCTCCATCATGTAACTCCTCCAACATGTAACTCCTCCATCATGTAACTCCTCCAACATGTAACTCCTCCAACATGTAACTCCTCCAACATGTAACTCCTCCATCATGTAACTCCTCCATCATGTAACTCGTCCAACATGTAACTCCTCCAACATGTAACTCGTATAACTAATAACTAGTCCAACACTGAACTCGTCCAACACGTAACTCATCCAACACGTAACTCGTCTAACACATAACTTGTATAACTCATAACTTGACCAACACAACTCGTTCAATAAATAAATCTTGCACATCACTACATCAATACAAAGTCAGATATCTGTGAAAAACTCTAACAACAACAGAGTACATTGTCATTTTTTTTAGCTGTTTGTCATTTGATTTTCTTTTCCAGCTGCTAAATACAACATCCAGCCTGAAGACATCCTGCTGGTCCACGATGAAATGGACAAAGCTCTTGGCAAAGTAGCCATTAAACATGGTGGAAGTCCCAGGTGAGGGTTCACTCCTGTCCAAGTTCCTCTGAAACGCTATGAGAGACTAGAAATGTTTTGATGTGCAGGAATATGTTGGAACTCAGATTAACGTTAACACAAAATTATCCTTTTTCTGTTTCCACATCTCCTCCTCCTGCTCCTCCTCCTCTCCTTCCTTATCCGTCACCACAGAGGTCATAATGGCGTCCGCTCGTGCGTGGATTGTCTCCAGACTGATGTGGGTTTCCACTACAGCACTGGTCTTCTCACAGCCAACAGAAATGGGCTGGGATGCCGTGTCTTTTAACTCATATTGATGCTGATTTTTCATCTTTATATTTACATTTTACGTAGGCTTTAGCTTATTAGTAAATTACTAAAGATTTTGAACAATGATCCAATAATATATAAATAGTTTTGTGTTCAGACTCTTCATGAGACTAAAGTTGAAACACAAATCACTAAATGGAATTATTAGCATAGTTTGGAGTGGTTAATGTTTGATCCTCCGTCAAAGTCTGCAGTTTCAACAGTTTTTCACTAAGAGGTGGAACACAGTGAGCGCTGTTTTAAGCTCTCAAGTCTCGTCCTGCAGGTGATGCCGAGACTTCGGATCGGTATCGGTCGGCCAGCCGGGAAAATGTCTGTGGAGCGTCACGTTCTGAGCCGGTTTTCCTCCGAAGAGCAGAAGGTTCTAGACTCTGTTCTCGTCCAGAGTGTGGACCTAATCCTCACCCACCTCTCCCAGCAGGACTCCCAGCAGGACTCCCAGCAGGACTCCCAGCAGGACTCCCAGCAGGGCTCCCAGCAGGACTCCCAGCAGGGCTCCCAGCAGGGCTCCCAGCAGGGCTCCCAGCAGGACTCCCAGCAGGGCTCCCAGCAGGGCTCCCAGCAGGACTCCCAGCAGGACTCCCAGCAGGACTCCCTGTCCCCCACCTCCCCAGCAGAGGGCAGACAGCCAGCACAGTGCTCGGCCTCTGCTGTTGCTGAGAGCCGAAACCCTGAGCTCTGGTATCACACAAAACGCTGCCTAAAGGACAAAAGTTAAATTACTTTCTGATTTGATGGAAATGTTTCAGAAGAAAGTGTGAAGGTTGTATTCAGGGACCCAAACTGGAGCCGGGTTGGTCGAAGTTTAGCGTTTCTTTGATAAGCAGAATGGTTGGCAGTGTGACCAACAGTCTGGGGAGATGTGTCAGTATATGAAGGGAGAAGATTTCTGTAGATTTATCAGAAACATGTTGTTTGTAGCCGTGTGACGAAGGTAAACATTATGTTATATTTTATATAAAATCCTGGATTTTCCCCCTGGGGATGAATAAAGTATTCATCCATCTGTCTGTTTGGCTGTCTAAGTATCACCTATGCATGTTATTTTAATGGTTTTCATCTTGCAGTTTGGAAAACAACCAGTTCATTTCTGACTTTACGCTCAACACGCAGACGTTGATCTTTCACAGAAACATTGATACTCATGGATGAGAAGAAGCTTTGGCAGATCAAACACGAGCTGTTACTATAAATATGTAGTAAATTGAGGCGAAATGCAGGTCCTTAAAAACAACCTGAAATCAGAAGAGATCAGCTCAGGGTGGAAAGTTAATGTTGAACAATCAAGGAGAAAAAAGACGTTTCTCAATTTATTTTTCACTTCCTGTTTGCATGTCAGCTCTGCAACACATGAGCAACCAGCAGATATTCAGTAGTTAAGACAGAGAAAAGGAAGCTCAGCTGCCAGAGGGCCGATGTGGGTCAAGGGTCTCTGCTAAGTGGGGTACAAACTGTTTGTATGTGGGCTGATAAACCAGATGAACAAGGGATGACTGCAGGACGCCGTCAGCGCTACGTTATAGTTACATTCACACATGTCCCTTTATCATGTAAACACTTCTGGAATTAACTGGAGGAGAGTGTGACAGGTTGAGATATGCCTCCAGATCAGTGTGTGTGGTGTACTGGTGGTGTACAGTAAAGCTGAATTCACAGAATTAAACGGCTATGCTTATGCTGACCTCGTCCAGAGGCTACGTCAGCTCGGAGGACTGGATGGACCATTGCTCAGTGGAAACCTGGATCGTGTCAGGAACAAGCCAGGAGTCCAGTTATGTGATGGGAGGGGTCGGATCAGTTTTTCATTCTTGACTCCGCTCTCATAACAAAATGTCTGAAGTGTTTGTAAAACAGGTTGCATTCAGGGTTTAGGGCTGGAAACAGCCATGGTTCAGCTGGCTGTTTCCAGTGTAAAAGGATGATATATTTCCAGTTTCACCTGCAGCTGAAGAGAGGGAATGTCTGAGCATTCACAGTTAACCATCCAAACTAGTTGGAGTGCTGGAGGGTTAACTTTTAGCTACAGTTACTCTAATTAGCACTAACTTAAAGGATCCTCCTGACTTTATTTTTGGTTGATTGAAAGCACCGTAGACAGTTTGCAGAAACCAACAGATTGCATCTTCACTTGGATCCAGTCGCAATCCTGAGTGGCATGAGTAGGAAGGAAAAGCTCCTGTAGAACTGGTTCAGGCAGCCTGGACTGGTTGTGGTGGAGAGGACAGGAAGGACAGACCAGCATGCACTGCAGCTTTCATCCAGGAAGACCAATGAAACTTTATATCATGCTGCCTGATGATATTTCCTAAGGAAGCATGTATAATGTGAAAAGTGTTGGTCCAAGTACAGAACCCTGAGGAACTCCATGACTTACCCTGGTGTGTGAGGAAGACTCATCATTTACATTTACAAACTGAAATCTATCAGATAAATATGACTGGAACCAGTCTAATGCGGTCCCTTTAATCCCAATAACATGTTCCAGCCTCTGTAGCAGAATATTGTGATCAATAGTGTCGAATGCAGAACTGAGATCTAAAAGAATGAGTCCAGACAGAAGTCCTTTATCTGAGGCCATGAGAAGATCATCAGACTTTCACCAGTGCTGTCTCTGTGCTATGATGAGCTCTAAATCCTGACTGGAACTCTTCAGATTGTTTCTGCTCAGATAGGAACATAGTTGGGTTGAAACTGATCAAAGGAGGGGAGATTAGATATTGGTCTATAATTAGCTAAAACTCCTGCATCCAGAGTTGGTTTTTTAAGCAACGGTTTTATTACAGCTGTCTTAAAATATTGAGGTACATATCTTATGATGGAGATGAATTGATCAGGTCCAGCACAGATGTATTGATTAAGAAACATATTTCTCATTCAGACATTAAAATTATTTTGTTCTTTCAACAAAACCAGACTGACACACATTCTGGATGTTATAAAAGCATGGAAATGAAAGCAGAAACCTTCCTTCGAGTCTGAGGTGGAAAACTTTTACTACTTGGTTATAGTAACCAGGATAGAACAGTCTGACCTGGTCGCATCAGGCGTTTTCCTCATCAGGTTATGATCACACACACACACACACACACACACACACACACACACACATATACTCTTATATATTCAGAGGCTAGACGGAGATTGGATAAAAGAAATGCAAATCTAAATAACAACCTCTGAACATAAACGGACCCTGCGATGGACTGGCGAGCTGTCCAGGTTGTACCCCGCTTTCACCCAAAGCCTGCTGGGATAGGCTCCAGCTAAAGTCTGCAGCATCAATGTGTTCATTCTGATTCCACATGGATCCCCCCGAACATTCACATCTTCCTCCTTAAACTAAATGTTTATTTATGCACTTTTTTACAACAAACGAGAAAAGTGTTCTCACTCTTTCAGCTTTTAATGGAAAATTATCTTCAGGAGTTGTGTAGATAACCAAACTGATCTATTTGATATTTCTATCCCTGATAATAAAGCGTCACTTCTTCTTCCAATATATTTTCCTCTCCATATTTGTGTCTTTATTTTGACACAAGCATGCCAGTTAAACCGGTTTGTTATGTTGACTCGCTGCCGTCCGGTGTGTGTACGTCGGTATACGTCGATATAGGTCGATATAGGTCGATATAGGTCGGTATACGTCGGTATAGGTCGGTATAGGTCGGTATAGGTCGGTATAGGTCGGTATACGTCGGTATACGTCGGTATAGGTCGATATAGGTCGGTATACGTCGGTATAGGTCGGTATAGGTCGGTATAGGTTGGTATACGTCGGTATACGTCGGTATCGGTCGGTATAGGTCGGTATACGTCGGTATACGTCGGTATAGGTCGATATAGGTCGGTATACGTCGGTATAGGTCGGTATAGGTCGGTATAGGTTGGTATACGTCGGTATACGTCGGTATAGGTCGATATAGGTCGGTATACGTCGGTATAGGTCGGTATAGGTCGGTATAGGTCGGTATACGTCGGTATACGTCGGTATAGGTCGATATAGGTCGGTATACGTCGGTATAGGTCGGTATAGGTTGGTATACGTCGGTATACGTCGGTATAGGTCGGTATAGGTCAATATATGTCGTATAGGTCGTTATACATTGGTATACGTCGGTATAGGTCGGTATACGTCGGTATAGGTTGGTATAGGTCGGTATAGGTCGGTATAGGTCAGTATACGTCGGTATACGTCGGTATAGGTCGGTATACGTCGGTATAGGTCGGTATAGGTCAATATATGCCGTATAGGTCGTTATACATCGGTATACGTCGGTATACGTCGGTATAGGTCGGTATACGTCGATATGTATAGGTCGGTATACGTCGGTATAGGTCGGTATAGGTCAGTATACGTCGGTATACTTCGGTATAGGCCGGTATACGTCGGTATAGGTCGGTATAGGTCGGTATAGGTCGGAATACGTCGGTATAGGTCAGTATAGGTCGGTATACGTCGGTATAGGTCGGTATACGTCGGTATAGGTCGGTATAGGTCGGCATATGTCGGTATACGTCGGTATAGGTCGGTATACCTCGGTATAGGTCGGTATAGGTCGGTATATGTCGGTATACGTCGGTATAGGTCGGTATAGGTCGGTATACGTCGGTATAGGTCGGTATCGGTCGGTATATGTCGGTATACGTCGGTATCGGTCGGTATATGTCGGTATATGTCGGTATAGGTCGGTATAGGTCGGTATATGTCGGTATCGGTCGGTATATGTCGGTATACATCTATATAGGTCGGTATACGTCGGTATAGGTCGGTATACGTTGGTATAGGTTGGTATAGGTCGGTATAGGTCAGTATACGTCGGTATACGTCGGTATAGGTCGGTATAGGTCGGTATAGGTCAATATATGTCGTATAGGTCGTTATACATCGGTATACATCGGTATACGTCGGTATAGGTCGGTATACGTCGGTATAGGTTGGTATAGGTCGGTATACGTCGGTATAGGTCGGTATAGGTCAGTATACGTCGGTATACTTCGGTATACGTCGGTATAGGTCGGTATAGGTCGGTATACGTCGGTATAGGTCGGTATAGGTCGGTATACGTCGGTATAGGTCAGTATAGGTCGGTGTACGTCGGTATAGGTCGGTATAGGTCGGTATATGTCGGTATACGTCGGTATAGGTCGGCATATGTCGGTATACGTCGGTATAGGTCGGTATACCTCGGTATAGGTCGGTATAGGTCGGTATAGGTCGGCATATGTCGGTATACGTCGGTATAGGTCGGTATACCTCGGTATAGGTCGGTATAGGTCGGTATATGTCGGTATACGTCGGTATAGGTTGGTATAGGTCGGTATACGTCGGTATAGGTCGGTATCGGTCGGTATATGTCGGTATACGTCGGTATCGGTCGGTATATGTCGGTATATGTCGGTATAGGTTGGTATAGGTCGGTATACGTCGGTACAGGTCGGTATAGGTCGGTATATGTCGGTATAGGTCGGTATAGGTCGGTATCGGTCGGTATATGTCGGTATACGTCTATATAGGTCGGTATACGTCGGTATAGGTCGGTATACGTCGGTATACGTCGGTATAGGTCGGTATAGGTCGGTACAGGTCGGTATAGGTCGGTATATGTCGGTATCGGTCGGTATATGTCGGTATACGTCTATATAGGTCGGTATACGTCGGTATAGGTCGGTATACGTCGGTATACGTCGGTATAGGTCGGTATAGGTCGGTATACGTCGGTACAGGTCGGTACACGTCGGTACAGGTCGGTATAGGTCGGTATACGTCGGTACAGGTCGGTATAGGTCGGTATACGTCGGTATTCGTCGGTATAGGTCGGTATAGGTCGGTATATGTCGGTATACATCGGTATAGGTCGGTATACGTCGGTATAGGTCGGTATATGTTGGTATAGGTCGGTATAGGTCGGTATATGTCGGTATAGGTCGGTATAGGTTGGTATACGTCGGTATACGTCGGTATAGGTCGGTATATGTCGGTATACGTCGGTATAGGTCGGTATACGTCGGTATAGGTAGGTGTAGGTCGGTATACGTCGGTATACGTCGGTAGAGGTCGGTATATGTCGGTATAAGTAGGTGTAGGTCGGTATACGTCGGTATACATCGGTAGAGGTCGGTATATGTCGGTATAGGTCGGTATACGTCGGTATAGGTAGGTGTAGGTCGGTATACGTCGGTAGAGGTCGGTATACGTCGGTATAGGTCGGTATAGGTAGGTGTAGGTCGGTATACGTCGGTATACGTCGGTAGAGGTCGGTATATGTCGGTATAGGTCGGTATACGTCGGTATAGGTAGGTGTAGGTCGGTATACGTCGGTAGAGGTCGGTATACGTCGGTATAAGTAGGTGTAGGTCGGTATACACACCGGTTAAATCATAAAACACAGGTCTGGACTTACCCATCAGTGTTTCTTCATCGGGATGATGAGGGCCATTGTCCTTCTGGAAGCTGAAGCTGTCCATGTCTCTGATCTGTCCTCCTCAGGTCTGAGCTGCCTTGCAGACAGAGACACCTCCACATCATGATGCTGCCACCACCGTGC
>NC_136611.1:37520902-37693402 GCF_933228915.1 Telmatherina bonti
GTCCATAACAAACACCATGTTCCAGCATAAGAGTGTCCATATGTACACCTGGCATCAGGATTCCCTGGGCCGCAGTTCCTTCACCCGAGTGTGCCTTGGACACTCGGGTGAAGAGGGGGGCGGAGCTTCAACTGAACACCACCTGGGGGTGAGTTGGCTCAGATGGTGGGGGAGGAAGCCGGTCAGAGCTGGCAGGCCCAAACGTGTTGTGAGGGTCTGCTGGGAACGTCTGGCTGAGTCCCCCGTCAGAGCGAGCTTCAACTCCCACCTTCAGCAGAGCTTCAACCATGTCCCGAGTGAGGCGGGGGACATTGAGTCTGAATGGGCTGTGTTCCGTGCCTCTATTGCTGAGGCGGCCAGCCGGAGCTGTGGCTGTAAGGAGGACACCAGCAGTGAGGGATGCCGTCAAGCTGAAGAAGGAGTCCTATCGGGCCTTCTTGGCCTGTGGGACTCTGGAGGCAGCTGATGGGTACCGACGGGCGAAGCAGCATGTGGCTTCGGCTGTCGCCAAGGGTGTGGGAGGACTGCCCTTTATCACCAATTCTGTTCATAACTTATATGGACAGAATTTCTAGGTGCAGCCGAGGGGTTGAGGGGATCCGACTTGGTGGCCTCAGGATTGGGTCCCTGCTTTTTGCAGATGATGTGGTCCTGTTGGCTTCATCTGGTCGTGATCTCCAGCTCTCACTTGAGCGATTCGCGGCCGAGTGTGAAGCGACTGGGATGAGAATCAGCACCTCAAAATCTGAGACCATGGTCCTCAGCCGGAATAGGGTGGATTGCCCTCTCCGGGTCGGGAGTCAGGTCCTGCCTCAAGTGGAGGAGTTTAAATATCTCGGGGTCTTGTTCACGAGTGAGGGAAGGATGGAGCGCGAGATGGACAGACGGATCGGTGCGGCGTCTGCAGTAATGCGGACTCTGCGCCGGTCTGTCGTGGTGAAGAAGGAGCTGAGCCAGAAGGTGAAGCTCTCGATTTACCAGTCGATCTACGTTCCTACCCTCACTTATGGTCATGAGCTGTGGGTCGTGACCGAAAGAAGGAGATCTCGTATACAGGCGGCTGAAATGAGTTTCCTCCGCAGGGTGGCCGGGCTCTCCCTTAGAGATAGGGTGAGGAGCTCGGTCATCCGGGAGGAGATCAGAGTAGAGCCGCTGCTCCTTCGCATCGAGAGGAACCAGTTGAGGTGGCTCAGGCATCTGGTCAGGATGCCTCCTGGACCTCCCTGGTGAGGTGTTCCAGGCACGTTCCTCTGGGAGGAGACCCCGGGGAAGACCCAGGACACGCTGGAGGGATTACATCTCTCGGCTGGCCTGGGAACGCCTCGGGATCCCCCCCGCAGAGTTGGCAAATGTGGCTGGGGAGAGGGAAGTCTGGGCTTCCCTGCTTAGGCTGCTGCCCCCGCGACCCGACCCCGGATAAGCGGCAGAAGATGGATGGATGGATATATATATTTATATCTATATCTATATATATCTATATCTATATCTATATATATGGATATATATCTATATCTATATATATATATCTATATATATCTATATATATATATATATATATATATATATATATATATATATATATATATATATATATATATATATATATTGAGCTCCTCTTGTTTTTTTTTTATATATAAATAAAAAAAACTGAATGAGAAAAAAATGAACAATAGAAACTCATCTCAGCTGTTTGCACCCCTGTTGTTTATTGTTGTTTATTGTTGTTTATTGTTGTTTACTGTTGTTTACTGCAGCGCATCAACATGACCGCGGGAACATGACCGTGTCACCCACAGGGCGCGTGCGTGTTACTGTGCTCATCCATTGATCAGAAAAGGAAGAAATGAGCGCCTTGTTTCTTTAAGAAGCCCCCCCCCTCTTTGCAGATTCATTACTTCTCCTCCTCCTGCTCCTCCTCGGGTACAATGGGCATGTATCATCGCCCCGCGTGCGCGCGTGTGTTGATTCAAACGTCAGTACCACGAGCGGAGAGCTCCAGTTCAGACCCCGCTGTCCGCGACTCGGACACACCGGCGCGGATTGTTGGAGGAGCCCCCCAGGAGGAGGAGGAGCCCCAGGAGGAGGAGGAGTGATGGAGCCGGTAAGCCCCCGCTCGCACCCCGTCCTCAGCATCCAGCCCCACTGCCCACCTCTGTCCTCCATCTGGACAGCCTCGCGCCTCCACGTCCCCGTGCTGCAGCTGGACCTGCGCGCGGACCTGCAGTCTGGACATTTTTGGAGGTTTTGCAGGTTCGTGGTGAGGAAGGAGCAAGTTGCATCTTTTTCTTCTTTTTTAGGTTTTTCTGAGGAGGAGGAAAGAAGGATGGAGGGATGAAGAAGAGATGCGTCGTAACAGGTGCAGAGATGGCGTGCCTGCGCGCGTGACACTGGTTGGACTGGTTCTGGCAAACTGGAGGATGTTGCATTGAGTCAGACACGTGGAGGAGAACTCAGAGACACTTTGAGCTCCTCTTGTTCTCTCCCGCTCTGAGGCGGGTTTTGTTTGTTTGTTTTTGTTTTCTGAGCTCCCGCTGCTGATTGTCCAAACGCAATTCTTGTGAAATGTCAAATCCAAGCCGAGAATTGTGCCTGGACATCTGTTGCTGGACGCTCCCGCCCTCTCACCTGGAGCTCCACTTACCTTCTGTTTGTTGGTCAACCTGGGGCCTTTTGACTGTTTCCGACTCCACGCGCGTCCCGGGGCCCCGCAGGGCCACGCATGCTCCAGCCTGTTGAACTCCTGGTTGTGGACATTGAACTGCAGTAGGAATGGAAGCAGGAGGAAGGAGGCCAGGCTGAAAGATCAGCAGCATTAGCTGGAGAGGAGCTGCGAGCCTCCTGCAGGCCCAGCCGCTCCGCAGCTCCACTGCTGAGCTTTTGTTGCGCCTTTTGTTGCCGTTTTGGGGATTATAATTAGCATAATTCTCCAGGAATGTATCATTTTAATTTTGTTTAACAACCCGTGACCTTTTCAAGGCCTTTCCTTTGGACAGAAAAACGCCATGACAGGCCAGCAAAGGCAGAATTAATAAAGTTTTATTCACTCGGAATCCTGTTTCTCATGTTTGTTTCTCGTGAATTTCTCCGATTATTTTTTATATTTAAATTAGTCAGAAATAAATGTGATTTATTGGTTAAAAGTTCCTGTAAAATCAGAGCAGAAGAGAAGAAGTGGGCCTGACTTCTCTCTGGATTTACATTCTGTCCTGATTCGTTTCGTTGATTTATCCAAACTTTACTCTTCACAAATGTGTTGATAAAAATAAAAATGAGGGTTCATGTCTACTGTTGTATTTTAAATAAATTGTTTTATTAAATGGAAACTAATTAAATGCACAAAAAAAAAAGACACACACACACATTAAAAATACATTTAAGTTGTTTTTCCTTTATTTAATATATTTCTTACGTATGAAAGGAACATTTGTTTGGTTCAGATCCTCAGTGATGAAATGCAGATTTTCTTCATTTTATTTTTGGCCACAGACAACAGGAAGATCTTCAACATGAACTTTAGGGCTGAGGAATCCTGCTGGGGGACAAGGCATCAGCCGAACCAAGCGCTCCTTTTGACTTTAGCCTGCTTTGGGTTTCGGGCATGGTCTGTTTGATTTTTACACCACAGCATCTCACGTGGGTGGGGTCCTGTCAGAGTCATTCCCAGCAGTAATCGGTGTGTCGTGAGGACCCAGGCTGCTCTGGGACGAAGCTCAGAGGATTAAAAGTCAGAGGTGTGTGTTTTCCTGCTTCGCGTGCGCCACCCAGGAGGAGGGAAAGTCCAGTTGTTGACTGAACACCTCGTTGAGACAGGATGGGAGAGATCCTGTCAGTCCAGATGCCAAACTGTAAATTCATCGCTCTGAGAAACACAAGTTTTATATTTACAGCTGAAAAAGTAACAATAAAACTGTTGCGGCAAAGATGATACTATAATATTATCAGTTTATAAAATATAATCTGGTCCTTTAAAAAATTCTTTTTCTAAGTTATTTCTTTTGATTCTTTTTACCTTTATCTTTCCAGTGGAAGCTTCTGTCTGACACGTCTTTTAGCCTCACAGGATTCATTTATTAAGCGCTGTGTGTTTTACAGGCCCTTATCAGGAGTGTGTTACTGTTTTATAAGTCAACGAATCATTTGATGCAATCCTGAGGTCGTATTAGGAGGTATTAGAAAACGACCAAAGTAAAGAAAAGAAACCTGAAAGGTGGGAGTTAAGGGTTGAAAAGTCACGTTTTCTTCCAGGTTTTGATCTCCTGGATGGACACGAAACCACGGAAAGCTCCTCTGCAGGTCTGCTGAAGTGGCTGCAGCTTCACTCCTGGCAGCAGAAGGCTCTTCAGGAGGAAGAGTATCGACAGAAACACTGATGACATAAATATGTTGAGGAAATAATGAGGACAGATGTGTAACGACGGTACTGATTTAACCTGCTGCCATCAGCGTGAAGTCGTCTGGACTGGACGCTCAATGTGCAACAGATATGAAGAGGGTCTGACCGCAGAAGTCCACCGTGTGTCGTATGAGCTTCACGTGTCGTATGAGCTTCACGTGTCGTATGAGCTTCACGTGTCGTATGAGCTTCACGTGTCGTATGAGCTTCACGTGTCGTATGAGCTTCCTGTGTTGTATGAGCTTCACGTGTTGTATGAGCTTCACGTGTTGTATGAGCTTCACGTGTCGTATGAGCTTCACGTGTCGTATGAGCTTCACGTGTCGTATGAGCTTCCTGTGTTGTATGAGCTTCACGTGTTGTATGAGCTTCACGTGTCGTATGAGCTTCACGTGTTGTATGAGCTTCACGTGTCGTATGAGCTTCCTGTGTTGTATGAGCTTCACGTGTTGTATGAGCTTCACGTGTCGTATGAGCTTCACGTGTTGTATGAGCTTCACGTGTCGTATGAGCTTCCTGTGTTGTATGAGCTTCACGTGTCGTATGAGCTTCCTGTGTTGTATGAGCTTCACGTGTTGTATGAGCTTCACGTGTCGTATGAGCTTCACGTGTTGTATGAGCTTCACGTGTCGTATGAGCTTCCTGTGTTGTATGAGCTTCACATGTCGTATGAGCTTCACGTGTTGTATGAGCTTCACGTGTCGTATGAGCTTCACGTGTCGTATGAGCTTCACGTGTTGTATGAGCTTCACATGTCGTATGAGCTTCACGTGTCGTATGAGCTTCACATGTCGTATGAGCTTCACATGTCGTATGAGCTTCACGTGTTGTATGAGCTTCACGTGTTGTATGAGCTTCACGTGTCGTATGAGCTTCACATGTCGTATGAGCTTCACATGTCGTATGAGCTTCACATGTCGTATGAGCTTCACGTGTCGTATGAGCTTCACGTGTTGTATGAGCTTCACGTGTTGTATGAGCTTCACGTGTCGTATGAGCTTCACGTGTTGTATGAGCTTCACATGTCGTATGAGCTTCACGTGTTGTATAAGCTTCACGTGTTTGTTTGCGGGTCTACCTGAAGACCAACGCCACTAGAGCACGTTGATGTTGAACTTTCAGAAGAGCTGCTGGTTCCATCCTCCACACTGGTCGGCATCCCCCCCTTCTCACTCCTCTCTGCTCCACATCACCTGCCTCCTCTTCATGTCCCACCTCCTGCTTTACTAACATCCCGACCTCCACAGTCACATGACCCGGCTGTGTTATCGCGTGCTCACAGAGAGGATGGAGATGGACATGAAGGGAGGCGATGTGGGCGGAGGAGAGGGGATGTGGGCGGAGGAGCATCACAGGGGTGACGTCACGTCGCAGCCGTCTTCCCAGCATCCTTCCCTCCCTCATCTTTCCCATAAGACACACGTCTCCTCTCCTGCACACACATCCTCTCAGGCGTCGACAAACGTGCACGAATGACGGAGATAAAAATGAGAACGACTCACTTCCATCAGTTCAGTCTGCACCAGCAGGTCTGGACCCTGGAAGTGGGTCCAGACCTGCTGGTCCAGGTCTTTCATTCAGCTTGTCATGAGGACTGCAGCGTCCTGCCACCCCCACTCTGCTCCCCCACTTTCACACACACACACACACACACACACACAGATGAATACAGCATCATCATCCTCAGCAGCAGCAGGAACCCGTCACCTCCTCCAAAGTGTCCCTGCTCCTCTGTCCAGCATGTCGCCGCGTGCGGTGACGACCCGCCGCCATGTTAGGCCCAAAAGTACCAGATCTAACAAATGGCTTTTTTATGACTCACACACGAACACACACACCGATCTTAAACCCGGCTGCCGAGACGCGCTGACATCACCGACTCCTCACAGCCAATCACATTCTTTGTTTATATTAAGCAGCATTTGCTGGTTGGTCTAGGTGCTGTGTTTGCCATTTTTAGCAGGAAGTGTGTGTGTTAACCGGGAGTAGAAAGACAGAGCGGGGTCGAGGTACGAGTTAGTCACGCCGTCCTGTTTCTGTCCGGCGTCACAAGACTTCCAGATCTCAGAAAATACTTTCATCTTCAGAGCTGCGATAAAAGTTTTATTTACTTCCTTATGTGATTAAACTAAACAAAGTGATGTGTTGGTGTTGCAGCGAGAGCAGCATTGCAACGTTACAACATCGAAGCCCGGCAGCACAGCAACATGGCAGCATGGCAACACCGCAGCATGGCAGCATGGCAACACCGCAGCATGGTAGCCCGGCAGCATGGTAGCATGGCAGCACAGCAACATGGCAGCATGGCAGCACAGCAACATGGCAGCATGGCAGCACAGCAACATGGCAGCATGGCAGCATGGCAGCATGGCAGCACGGCAGCATGGCAGCATGGCAGCATGGCAGCATGGCAGCACGGCAACATGGCAGCATGGCAGCACGGCAACATGGCAGCGCGGCAACATGGCAGCGCGGCAGCACGGCAGCGCGGCAGCACGGCAACGCGGCAGCACGGCAACGCGGCAGCACGGCAACGCGGCAGCACGGCAACATGGCAGCACGGCAGCACGGCAGCACGGCAGCACAGCAACATGGCAGCACGGCAGCATGGCAGCACAGCAACATGGCAGCATGGCAACATCGCAACATGGCAGCATGGCAGCACAGCAACATGGCAGCATGGCAGCATGGCAACATCGCAGCATGGCAGCATGGCAACACCGCAGCATGGTAGCCCGGTAGCATGGTAGCATGGCAGCATGGCAACATGGCAGCATGGCAGCATGGCAACACCGCAGCATGGTAGCCCGGCAGCATGGTAGCATGGTAGCATGGCAGCTTGGCAGCATGGCAACATGGCAGCATGGCAACATGGCAGTATGGCAAAATCGCAGCATGGCAGCATGGCAACATCGCAGTATGGCAGCACAGCAACATGGCAGCATGGCAACATCGCAGAATGGCAGCACAGCAACATGGCAGCATGGCAGCATGGCAACATCGCAGCATGGCAGCATGGCAACATGGCAGCATGGCAGCGTGGCAGCATGGCAACATGGCAGCATGGCAGCACAGCAACATGGCAGCATGGCAGCATGGCAACATCGCAACATCGCAGCATGGCAGCACAGCAACATGGCAGCATGGCAGCATGGCAGCACAGCAACATGGCAGCATGGCAACATCGCAACATCGCAGCATGGCAGCACAGCAACATGGCAGCATGGCAGCATGGCAACATCGCAGCCCGGCAGCATGGCAGCATGGCAACATCGCAGCCCGGCAGCATGGCAGCATGGCAACATCGCAGCCCGGCAGCATGGCAGCATGGCAACATCGCAGCCCGGCAGCATGGCAGCATGGCAACATCGCAGCCCGGCAGCATGGCAGCATGGCAGCATGGCAGCACAGCAACATGGCAACATCGCAGCCCAGCAGCATGGCAGCATGGTAGAATGGTAGCATGGTAGAATGGTAGCATGGTAGAATGGCAGCCCGGCAGCATGGCAGCATGGCAGAATGGTAGAATGGTAGAATGTTAGAATGGTAGCATGGCAGCATGGTAGCATGGTAGCATGGCAGAATGGTAGAATGTTAGAATGGTAGCATGGCAGCATGGTAGCATGGTAGCATGGCAACATGGTAGAATGTTAGAATGGTAGCATGGCAGCTTGGTAGCATGGCAGCATGGCAACATGGCAGCATGGTAGAATGGTAGAATGTTAGAATGGTAGCATGGCAGCATGGTAGCATGGCAGAATGGTAGATTGTTAGAATGGTAGCATGGCAGCATGGTAGCATGGCAGCATGGCAGCATGGTAGAATGGTAGAATGTTAGAATGGTAGCATGGCAGCATGGTAGCATGGTAGCATGGCAGAATGGTAGAATGTTAGAATGGTAGCATGGCAGCATGGTAGCATGGTAGAATGTTAGAATGGTAGCATGGCAGCATGGTAGCATGGTAGCATGGCAGCCCGGCAGCATGGCAGCATGGCAGAATGGTAGAATGTTAGAATGGTAGCATGGCAGCATGGCAACATGGCAGCATGGTAGAATGGTAGAATGTTAGAATGGTAGCATGGTAGCATGGCAGCCCGGCAGCATGGCAGCATGGCAGCATGGTAGCATGGCAGCATGGTAGAATGTTAGAATGGTAGCATGGCAGCATGGTAGCATGGCAGCATGGCAGCATGGCAACATGGCAGCATGGTAGAATGGTAGAATGTTAGAATGGTAGCATGGCAGCATGGCAGCCCGGCAGCATGGCAGCATGGCAGAATGGTAGAATGGTAGCATGGCAGCATGGTAGCATGGCAGCATGGCAGCATGGCAACATGGCAGCATGGTAGAATGGTAGAATGTTAGAATGGTAGCATGGCAGCATGGCAGCCCGGCAGCATGGCAGCATGGCAGAATGGTAGAATGGTAGCATGGCAGCATGGTAGCATGGCAGCATGGCAGCATGGCAGAATGGTAGAATGGTAGCATGGCAGCATGGTAGCATGGCAGCATGGTAGCATGGCAGAATGGTAGCATGGTAGCATGGCAGAATGGTAGAATGTTAGAATGGTAGCATGGTAGCATGGCAGCATGGCAGCATGGCAACATGGCAGCATGGTAGAATGGTAGAATGTTAGAATGGTAGCATGGCAGCATGGTAGCATGGTAGCATGGCAGAATGGTAGAATGTCAGAATGGTAGCATGGCAGCATGGTAGCATGGTAGTATGGCAGCATGGTAGCATGGCAGAATGGTAGAATGTTAGAATGGTAGCATGGCAGCATGGCAGCATGGTAGCATGGCAGCATGGCAGCATGGCAACATGGCAGCATGGTAGAATGGTAGAATGTTAGAATGGTAGCATGGCAGCATGGTAGCATGGTAGCATGGCAGCCCGGCAGCATGGCAGCATGGCAGCATGGCAGCATGGCAGAATGGTAGAATGTTAGAATGGTAGCATGGCAGCATGGTAGCATGGCAGCATGGTAGCATGGCAGAATGGTAGCATGGTAGCATGGCAGAATGGTAGAATGTTAGAATGGTAGCATGGTAGCATGGCAGCATGGCAGCATGGCAACATGGCAGCATGGTAGAATGGTAGAATGTTAGAATGGTAGCATGGCAGCATGGTAGCATGGTAGCATGGCAGAATGGTAGAATGTTAGAATGGTAGCATGGCAGCATGGTAGCATGGTAGCATGGCAGAATGGTAGAATGTTAGAATGGTAGCATGGCAGCATGGTAGAATGTTAGAATGGTAGCATGGCAGCATGGTAGCATGGCAGCATGGCAACATGGCAGCATGGTAGAATGGTAGAATGTTAGAATGGTAGCATGGCAGCATGGTAGCATGGCAGCATGGCAACATGGCAGCATGGTAGAATGGTAGAATGTTAGAATGGTAGCATGGCAGCATGGTAGCATGGCAGAATGGTAGATTGTTAGAATGGTAGCATGGCAGCATGGTAGCATGGCAGCATGGCAGCATGGTAGAATGGTAGAATGTTAGAATGGTAGCATGGCAGCATGGTAGCATGGTAGCATGGCAGAATGGTAGAATGGTAGAATGTTAGAATGGTAGCATGGCAGCATGGTAGCATGGCAGCATGGCAGCATGGCAACATGGCAGCATGGTAGAATGGTAGAATGTTAGAATGGTAGCATGGCAGCATGGTAGCATGGCAGCCCGGCAGCATGGCAGCATGGTAGCATGGCAGAATGGTAGAATGTTAGAATGGTAGCATGGCAGCATGGTAGCATGGTAGCATGGCAGAATGTTAGAATGTTAGAATGGTAGCATGGCAGCATGGTAGCATGGCAGCATGGCAGCATGGCAACATGGCAGCATGGTAGAATGGTAGAATGTTAGAATGGTAGCATGGCAGCATGGTAGCATGGTAGCATGGCAGAATGGTAGAATGTTAGAATGGTAGCATGGCAGCATGGTAGCATTGTAGCATGGCAGAATGGTAGAATGTTAGAATGGTAGCATGGCAGCCCGGCAGCATAGCAGCATGGCAGCATGGCAGAATGGTAGAATGTTAGAATGGTAGCATGGCAGCATGGCAGCATGGCAGAATGGTAGAATGTTAGAATGGTAGCCTGGCAGCATGGTAGCATGGTAGCATGGCAGCATGGCAGCTTGGCAGCTTGGCAGCTTGGCAGCATGGCAGCATGATAGCATGGCAGCATGGCAGCATGGTAGCATGGCAGCATGGCTACTGGAAAAACCTGGCTACTGGAAACACCTGGTTACTGGATACGTTGGTAGAGTTTAAAGTTATTATGGTGCAAATGTTGAATTTAGGTAGTTATATAAATGGGCTCTGTAGATACACACTGACATAGTGAGTTCTATAAATCGCATGATACATCTGACCAAAACATGCACAACTTTCAATAATCAAATAAGATTTTGTTTTGGGGGGGTGGTAGTATTTGTTCTTTTTTGCTGATCCACGTTGACAACTAAAGCAACTAAACCACGTCTGCCACGGAGCGTGCAGAGTTGAGGAGTGAGCTGGTGAAGTGCAGATCACACTGCTGCAAATAGCAGCTGTGGAGCGTTATTCAGTGTTATTACCATAATTTGTGGTGGGAAAGGAATCACTCATCAATCAGAGGTGTTGGGAAAATGACGACGGCAAAGACCCCTGGCCCGATGCTTGTACGGCCGCCTCAATGGGGTCAGCCGGCTGCTTGGTGTGTGTGTGTGCATGTGTGTGTGTTCTGTCATTAATCTCTCCAGGTTTGAAGTGAACGAAGGCTGTCACAGCCTTTATCCTACCCTGCTTTTCACCCCCCACCTCCACAGCCTTCACATCACATCTGACCATCCCACTAAGGCCAAGGTCAACATGACTCCCCCCACAATCTCATCTACATCAGCCCTCTCCACCAGGAAACCCCCAACTCTGGATCCTTCTGACCCCACACCCCCCAGCATCCTCTTTGTTCACCTGTTGTCCTGGAGACTGCCTGAGACCACCACTGTGGAAGTGTGTGTGTTTGTGTGTGTGTGTGTGTGTGTGACAGAGAGAGAGAGCGAGAGGGAGAGTTCAGGACAGATGCTGAAATAGCAGATTATCCCACAGAACACTGGCCAGACAAGGACACCGTGGGACCGTAGTCATGGAGTAATTTTCATCATGTGGAACAAAGATGTGAAGATGCTGTTGTTTCCAGTTTGTACCAACTGGTCTGGCTCTTTGTGATGCGCCGGAATCAGCCTACTTCCTGTTTGATTTTGTTCTCTCTTTATTTTTCCTGTTTATTCATTAATTTGCAAGAGGATGTCTTCGTCTACCTGTGTGTGAGAACATTTCATACTTCCTCCACCCTCCAGTCAACATACCTCACAATGAACCAGTAAAAGCAGTTTAGTGTGAAAAAGCAAAAAGGTTAACAAAGGACTAGAAGGCTGAATGAAATGATCTGAAACTTGTCATGACATCCTCAGCAGGTTATTTATTCCAATTCCTGTTTAATGTAGTCCACTACCTGTTACATTGTAGTGCACTTCCTGTTTAATGTAGTCCACTTCCTGTTTAATGTAGTTCATTTCCTGTTTCATGTAGTCCACTTCCTGTTTCATGTCATCCACTTCCAGTTTAATATAGTCCACTTCCTGTTACATTGTAGTGCACTTCCTGTTAAAGTAGTATACTTCCTGTCTAATGTAGTCCACTTCCTGTTTATTGTAGTTCACTTCCACTTTAATGTAGTCCACTTCCCGTTTAATTTAGTCCACTTCCTGTTTAATATAATCCACTTCCTGTTTAATGTAGTCCACTTCCTGTTTAATGTAGTCCACTTCCTGTTACGTTGTAGTCCGCTTCCTGTTTAATGTGGTCCACTTCCTGTTTAATGTAGTCCACTTTCTGTTGCCTTGTAGTCCACTTCCTGTTTAATGTAATCCACTTCCTGTTTAATGTAGTCCACTTCCTGTTGTTTAATGTAGTCCACTCCCTGTTTAATGTAGTCCGCTTTCTGTTTAATGTAGTCCACTTCCTGGTCAATGCAGTCCACTTCCTGTTGCATTGTAGTTCACTTCCTGTTTAATGTAGTCCACTTCCTGTTGTGTTGTAGTGAGAAATGGTTTAAATCTCCATCGCTTTTCCCTCTGTCTCACTCCCGCTCTGCATCCTCTTCTCTTTCTTTTAAACTCCATTGGGATTTGATGTGTTGTTTTGCTGATAATCCTGATTTTGGGGGGTTTAATAAGTTGATCCCGATTGTAAACAAGTCTTTCGTGCCATGGAGACTCATCATAAGTCTTTGAAAGAACCAAAAATTATGCTGAAAAATCTTCCTGGCAGCACACCCTCCAAATCGGCATAAAATCCGGCATAAAATCATCAGAAAGAAAAAAAATAATAATTTGAGCTAATATCTATGTGAGAAAACTTTGTACTTTTAAAAAGTCAAGATAGCAAGTCAGAGCTACGACAGTTTGCTGCCATAAGACAATCAAAATGGAAATCAAAATTAAATGGAAAACAACTTTACACGTTTTTTTAATTGGTTTTTGTCATTGTTTCCATCTTTACCTTGACAGCATGTAATTTAGTTACTTTTGTTGTTTTTTTTAGACACCAATGCTGACTGTCCAGACCAGTGGACTGCCAGACAAAAAGATTTTAAATCCAAGAATCCCTGGTTGGGATACAAAAACAAAACTTGGTTGTTTAGGTAGATTGCTAGCTTGAGTAACTTCTGTGAATATATCAGAAGTAACAATGGTAAAGAGCATTGCATATGTGCACTTTTTCACATTGTGCTCAGTTCAGCTTTTAAAAACCAAATACCAGTAATTGTTTCAATTGTACAACAGTGCAATTTGAGCTAATATTATTAGTTTTGAAGTGTGAAAGAGTAAGATTTGCCATTTTTTATTTGATATAAAATATGGTCAAACTTATATTAAAAATGTATTGTTTAAATAAATATTCCTAAAAAAAAAAACAACAAAAAAAAAAAAACTAAAACAGTGTTTGCCTCATACTGAATTTAATTTTTCATTTATGCATGCTGCTTGTGTGACCATAATACCTGCTCAAGGAAGCTGTTGTCATTGCAGTAAACCTCTACTCAGTCCACAGATTCCTTATTGCATGGGATGGAATGAGGAATAGTTACTCAAAATGCAAAGTTGTCACTCACCAGTCAGTTTGGCAGTTTCATGAATCCTTCCTGACACTGAGCAGCTGAAACTGTGTGACAACAAGGAATACTTTTGATGGATTTTTGGGGTAAATGAATGAGAAGTCATGTCGCTCGTTCGAAAAGGTGTTTCTGGGCTACTTGGAAATAGAATGAGTGGTCACACTGGCCTGTGCACAAAAGAGGGGGTTTGATACATGATTTTAAAGTGGAACTATTCTGTGCATTTCAGGTTAATTCATTTTTATTTCTGAGCCCAGAAGGGCTTGGATTGTACATGCCCTTGTTAACCAGTAGAAGGTAACCAATCACCGAACCTTATCCCCCGGGACGTCACAAGGATTTCCACGTAGAAAAAACTCTCTAAAACCACGTGTTTTTCATCGCCATGGAAACCGAACGGAGAGCGTGCTGGAACTCAAACTCAAATTCAAACCTGCGTTTAGGTGATAAAAAACAGTGTCGTTCACATGTCTGATGAGGATTCAACACTGTAACACTGTAGAAAGCTCAGAAAACTCCAAATACCATCATAGCACCCCTTTAAATAGTTATATTTAATATGCCATTACACCATTGTCACCACTAACATATTTCCCCTTTTTCTGCAGATCTTCTTGAAAAAAAGCAGCTGTCCATGTTGATCTGTCTTTCCTGTCCTCTCCAGAAAAAAGAAAACTGAAGAAAAATGGGATAAGAATAAAGGTCATATTTGTTGCCAACAAATAATTAACCTTTTACAAAAAGCAAATTATTGATGTGGGCTGGACAGGTGGAGGTGAAACACTTTTTTTTTTAGGTTTATTTGTCCTGCTAGCTAGTGTTTGATAAATGTTAGCTGACTGGCTAATTGTCATTAACACAGCTTTCTTGTTTTTTTAAAGTTGGCCATGTCCTGCCATTGTCGGCCGTGTCCATCTGTCCTGCCATGTCCATCTGTCCTGCCATGTCCATCTGTCCTGCCATGTGATCTGTCCTGCCATGTCCATCTGTCCTGCCATGTCCATCTGCCCTGCCATGTCTATCTGTCCTGCCATGTGATCTGTCCTGCCATGTCCATCTGTCCTGCCATGTCCATCTGCCCTGCCATGTCCATCTGTCCTGCCATGTCCGTCTGTCCTACCATGTCCGTCTTCCCTGCCATGTCCATCTGTCCTGCCATGTCCGTCTGTCCTGCCATGTCCATCTGTCCTGCCATGTCCGTCTGCCCTGCCATGTCTGTCTGTCCTGCCATGTCCGTCTGTCCTGCCATGTCCATCTGTCCTGCCATGTCCGTCTGTCCTGCCATGTCCATCTGTCCTGCCATGTCCATCTGTCCTGCCATGTGATCTGTCCTGCCATGTCCATCTGTCCTGCCATGTGATCTGTCCTGCCATGTCCATCTGCCCTGCCATGTCCATCTGTCCTGCCATGTGATCTGTCCTGCCATGTCCATCTGTCCTGCCATGTCCATCTGCCCTGCCATGTCCATCTGTCCTGCCATGTCCATCTGTCCTGCCATGTCGATCTGTCCTGCGATGTCCATCTGCCCTGCTATTTCCATCTGTCCTGCCATGTGATCTGTCCTGCCATGTCCATCTGTCAAGCCATGTGATCTGTCCTGCCATGTCCATCTGTCCTGCCATGTCCATCTGCCCTGCCATGTCCATCTGTCCTGCCATGTGATCTGTCCTGCCATGTCCATCTGTCCTGCCATGTCCATCTGCCCTGCCATGTCGATCTGTCCTGCCATGTCCATCTGTCCTGCCATGTGATCTGTCCTGCCATGTCTGTCTGTCCTGCCATGTCCATCTGTCCTGCCATGTGATCTGTCCTGCCATGTCCATCTGTCCTGCCATGTGATCTGTCCTGCCATGTCCATCTGTCCTGCCATGTGATCTGTCCTGCCATGTCCATCTGTCCTGCCATGTGATCTGTCCTGCCATGTCGATCTGTCCTGCCATGTCCATCTGTCCTGCCATGTGATCTGTCCTGTCATGTCCATCTGTCCTGCCATGTGATCTGTCCTGCCATGTCCATCTGTCCTGCCATGTGATCTGTCCTGCCATGTCGATCTGTCCTGCCATGTCCATCTGTCCTGCCATGTCTGTCTGCCCTGCCATGTCCATCTGCCCTGCAATGTGATCTGTCCTGCCATGTCCATCTGTCCTGCCATGTCCATCTGTCCTGCCATGTGATCTGTCCTGCCATGTCCATCTGTCCTGCCATGTCTGTCTGCCCTGCCATGTCTATCTGTCCTGCCATGTCCATCTGTCCTGCCATGTCCATCTGCCCTGCCATGTCCATCTGTCCTGCCATGTCCATCTGTCCTGCCATGTTTGTCTGTCCTGCCATGTCCATCTGTCCTGCCATGTGATCTGTCCTGCCATGTCCATCTGTCCTGCCATGTCTGTCTTCCCTGCCATGTCTGTCTGTCCTGCCATGTCCATCTGTCCTGCCATGTCTGTCTGTCCTGCCATGTCTGTCTGTCCTGCCATGTCCATCTGTCCTGCCATGTCCATCTGTCCTGCCATGTCCATCTGTCCTGCCATGTCCATCTGTCCTGCCATGTGATCTGTCCTGCCATGTCCATCTGTCCTGCCATGTCTGTCTGTCCTGCCATGTCCATCTGTCCTGCCATGTGATCTGTCCTGCCATGTCCATCTGTCCTGCCATGTGATCTGTCCTGCCATGTCCATCTGTCCTGCCATGTCCATCTGTCGTGCCATGTGATCTGTCCTGCCATGTCCATCTGTCCTGCCATGTCCATCTGTCCTGCCATGTGATCTGCCATGCCATGTCCATCTGTCCTGCCATGTCCATCTGCCCTGCCATGTCCATCTGTCCTGCCATGTGATCTGTCCTGCCATGTCCATCTGTCCTGCCATGTGATCTGTCCTGCCATGTCCATCTGTCCTGCCATGTGATCTGCCATGCCATGTCCATCTGCCCTGCCATGTCCATCTGTCCTGCCATGTGATCTGTCCTGCCATGTCCATCTGTCCTGCCATGTCCATCTGCCCTGCCATGTCCATCTGTCCTGCCATGTGATCTGTCCTGCCATGTCGATCTGTCCTGCCATGTCGATCTGTCCTGTCATGTCCGTCTGCCCTGCCTTGTCTGTCTGTCCTGCCATGTCCATCTGTCCTGCAATGTGATCTGTCCTGCCATGTCGATCTGTCCTGCCATGTGATCTGTCCTGCCATGTCGATCTGCCCTGCCATGTCCATCTGTCCTGCCATGTGATCTGTCCTGCCATGTGATCTGTCCTGCCATGTCGATCTGCCCTGCCATGTCCATCTGTCCTGCCATGTGATCTGTCCTGCCATGTCCATCTGTCCTGCCATGTGATCTGTCCTGCCATGTCCATCTGTCCTGCCATGTCTGTCTGCCCTGCCATGTCCATCTGTCCTGCCATGTCCATCTGTCCTGCCATGTCTGTCTGTCCTGCCATGTCCATCTGTCCTGCCATGTCTGTCTGTCCTGCCATGTCCATCTGTCCTGCCATGTCATTCTGTCCTGCCATGTCTGTCTGTCCTGCCATGTCCATCTGTCCTGCCATGTGATCTGTCCTGCCATGTCCATCTGTCCTGCCATGTCTGTCTTCCCTGCCATGTCTGTCTGTCCTGCCATGTCCATCTGTCCTTCCATGTGATCTGTCCTGCCATGTCCATCTGTCCTGCCATGTCTGTCTGTCCTGCCATGTCCATCTGTCCTGCCATGTCCATCTGCCCTGCCATGTCCATCTGTCCTGCCATGTGATCTGTCCTGCCATGTCCATCTTTCCTGCCATGTGATCTGTCCTGCCATGTCCATCTGTCCTGCCATGTGATCTGTCCTGCCATGTCCATCTGTCCTGCCATGTCTGTCTGTCCTGCCATGTCCATCTGTCCTGCCATGTCCATCTGCCCTGCCATGTCGATCTGTCCTGCCATGTGATCTGTCCTGCCATGTCGATCTGTCCTGCCATGTCCATCTGTCCTGTCATGTCCGTCTGCCCTGCCATGTCTGTCTGTCCTGCCATGTCCATCTGTCCTGCCATGTGATCTGTCCTGCCATGTCCATCTGCCCTGCCATGTCCATCTGTCCTGCCATGTGATCTGTCCTGCCATGTCCATCTGCCCTGCCATGTGCATTTGTCCTGCCATGTGATCTGCCCTGCCATGTCCATCAGCCCTGCCATGTCCATCTGTCCTGCCATGTCCATCTGTCCTGCCATGTCCATCTGTTCTGCCATGTCCATGTGCCCTGCCATGTGCATTTGTCCTGCCATGTGATCTGTCCTGCCATGACCATCTGCCCTGCCATGTCCATCTGTCCTGCCATGTGATCTGTCCTGCCATGTCCATCTGTCCTGCCATGTCCATCTGTCCTGCCATGTCCATCTGTCCTGCCATGTCCATCTGCCCTGCCATGTCCATCTGTTCTGCCATGTCCATCTGCCCTGCCATGTCCATGTGTCCTGCCATGTCCATCTGTCCTGCCATGTGATCTGTCCTGCCATGTCCATCTGTCCTGCCATGTCTGTCTGCCCTGCCATGTCCATCTGTCCTGCCATGTCCATCTGTCCTGCCATGTATGTCTGCCCTGCCATGTCCATCTGTCCTGCCATGTCTGTCTGCCCTGCCATGTCCATCTGTCCTGCCATGTCCATCTGCCCTGCCATGTCCATCTGTCCTGCCATGTATGTCTGCCCTGCCATGTCCATCTGTCCTGCCATGTCTGTCTGCCCTGCCATGTCCATCTGTCCTGCCATGTCCATCTGTCCTGCCATGTCTGTCTGCCCTGCCATGTCTGTCTGTCCTGCCATGTCCATCTGTCCTGCCATGTGATCTGTCCTGCCATGTCGATCTGTCCTGCCATGTGATCTGTCCTGCCATGTCGATCTGCCCTGCCATGTCGATCTGTCCTGCCATGTCTGTCTGTCCTGCCATGTCTGTCTGCCCTGCCATGTCGATCTGTCCTGCCATGTCCATCTGCCCTGCCATGTCCATCTGTCCTGCCATGTGATCTGTCCTGCCATGTCCATCTGTCCTGCCATGTGATCTGTCCTGCCATGTCCATCTGTCCTGCCATGTCTGTCTGCCCTGCCATGTCTGTCTGTCCTGCCATGTCCATCTGTCCTGCCATGTGATCTGTCCTGCCATGTCGATCTGTCCTGCCATGTGATCTGTCCTGCCATGTCCATCTGCCCTGCCATGTCGATCTGTCCTGCCATGTCTGTCTGCCCTGCCATGTCGATCTGTCCTGCCATGTCCATCTGTCCTGCCATGTCTGTCTGCCCTGCCATGTCGATCTGTCCTGCCATGTCCATCTGCCCTGCCATGTCCATCTGTCCTGCCATGTGATCTGTCCTGCCATGTCCATCTGTCCTGCCATGTGATCTGTCCTGCCATGTCCATCTGTCCTGCCACGTCTGTCTGCCCTGCCATGTCTATCTGTCCTGCCATGTCCATCTGTCCTGCCATGTCTGTCTGTCCTGCCATGTCCATCTGTCCTGCCATGTCCATCTGCCCTGCCATGTCCATCTGTCCTGCCATGTCCATCTGTCCTGCCATGTTTGTCTGTCCTGCCATGTCCATCTGTCCTGCCATGTGATCTGTCCTGCTATGTCCATCTGTCCTGCCATGTCTGTCTTCCCTGCCATGTCTGTCTGTCCTGCCATGTCCATCTGTCCTGCCATGTCGATCTGTCCTGCCATGTCGATCTGTCCTGCCATGTCTGTCTGTCCTGCCATGTCCATCTGTCCTGCCATGTGATGTGTCCTGCCATGTACATCTGTCCTGCCATGTCCATCTGTCCTGCCATGTCCATCTGTCCTGCCATGTGATCTGTCCTGCCATGTCCATCTGTCCTGCCATGTGATCTGTCCTGCCATGTCCATCTGTCCTGCCATGTGATCTGTCCTGCCATGTTCATCTGCCCTGCCATGTCCATCTGTCCTGCCATGTGATCTGTCCTGCCATGTCCATCTGCCCTGCCATGTCCATCTGTCCTGCCATGTTTGTCTGTCCTGCCATGTCCATCTGTCCTGCCATGTGATCTGTCCTGCCATGTCCATCTGTCCTGCCATGTCTGTCTTCCCTGCCATGTCTGTCTGTCCTGCCATGTCCATCTGTCCTGCCATGTCTGTCTGTCCTGCCATGTCTGTCTGTCCTGCCATGTCCATCTGTCCTGCCATGTCCATCTGTCCTGCCATGTCCATCTGTCCTGCCATGTCTGTCTGTCCTGCCATGTCCATCTGTCCTGCCATGTGATCTGTCCTGCCATGTCCATCTGTCCTGCCATGTCTGTCTGTCCTGCCATGTCCATCTGTCCTGCCATGTCTGTCTGTCCTGCCATGTCCATCTGTCCTGCCATGTGATCTGTCCTGCCATGTCCATCTGTCCTGCCATGTGATCTGTCCTGCCATGTCCATCTGTCCTGCCATGTCCATCTGTCGTGCCATGTGATCTGTCCTGCCATGTCCATCTGTCCTGCCATGTCCATCTGTCCTGCCATGTGATCTGCCATGCCATGTCCATCTGTCCTGCCATGTCCATCTGCCCTGCCATGTCCATCTGTCCTGCCATGTGATCTGTCCTGCCATGTCCATCTGTCCTGCCATGTGATCTGTCCTGCCATGTCCATCTGTCCTGCCATGTCCATCTGTCCTGCCATGTGATCTGCCATGCCATGTCCATCTGCCCTGCCATGTCCATCTGTCCTGCCATGTGATCTGTCCTGCCATGTCCATCTGTCCTGCCATGTCCATCTGCCCTGCCATGTCCATCTGTCCTGCCATGTGATCTGTCCTGCCATGTCGATCTGTCCTGCCATGTCGATCTGTCCTGTCATGTCCGTCTGCCCTGCCTTGTCTGTCTGTCCTGCCATGTCCATCTGTCCTGCAATGTGATCTGTCCTGCCATGTCGATCTGTCCTGCCATGTGATCTGTCCTGCCATGTCGATCTGCCCTGCCATGTCCATCTGTCCTGCCATGTGATCTGTCCTGCCATGTGATCTGTCCTGCCATGTCGATCTGCCCTGCCATGTCCATCTGTCCTGCCATGTGATCTGTCCTGCCATGTCCATCTGTCCTGCCATGTGATCTGTCCTGCCATGTCCATCTGTCCTGCCATGTCTGTCTGCCCTGCCATGTCCATCTGTCCTGCCATGTCCATCTGTCCTGCCATGTCTGTCTGTCCTGCCATGTCCATCTGTCCTGCCATGTCTGTCTGTCCTGCCATGTCCATCTGTCCTGCCATGTCATTCTGTCCTGCCATGTCTGTCTGTCCTGCCATGTCCATCTGTCCTGCCATGTGATCTGTCCTGCCATGTCCATCTGTCCTGCCATGTCTGTCTTCCCTGCCATGTCTGTCTGTCCTGCCATGTCCATCTGTCCTTCCATGTGATCTGTCCTGCCATGTCCATCTGTCCTGCCATGTCTGTCTGTCCTGCCATGTCCATCTGTCCTGCCATGTCCATCTGCCCTGCCATGTCCATCTGTCCTGCCATGTGATCTGTCCTGCCATGTCCATCTTTCCTGCCATGTGATCTGTCCTGCCATGTCCATCTGTCCTGCCATGTGATCTGTCCTGCCATGTCCATCTGTCCTGCCATGTCTGTCTGTCCTGCCATGTCCATCTGTCCTGCCATGTCCATCTGCCCTGCCATGTCCATCTGTCCTGCCATGTGATCTGTCCTGCCATGTCGATCTGTCCTGCCATGTCCATCTGTCCTGTCATGTCCGTCTGCCCTGCCATGTCTGTCTGTCCTGCCATGTCCATCTGTCCTGCCATGTGATCTGTCCTGCCATGTCCATCTGCCCTGCCATGTCCATCTGTCCTGCCATGTGATCTGTCCTGCCATGTCCATCTGCCCTGCCATGTGCATTTGTCCTGCCATGTGATCTGCCCTGCCATGTCCATCAGCCCTGCCATGTCCATCTGTCCTGCCATGTCCATCTGTCCTGCCATGACCATCTGCCCTGCCATGTCCATCTGTCCTGCCATGTGATCTGTCCTGCCATGTCCATCTGTCCTGCCATGTCCATCTGTCCTGCCATGTCCATCTGCCCTGCCATGTCCATCTGTTCTGCCATGTCCATCTGCCCTGCCATGTCCATGTGTCCTGCCATGTCCATCTGTCCTGCCATGTGATCTGTCCTGCCATGTCCATCTGTCCTGCCATGTCTGTCTGCCCTGCCATGTCCATCTGTCCTGCCATGTCCATCTGTCCTGCCATGTATGTCTGCCCTGCCATGTCCATCTGTCCTGCCATGTCTGTCTGCCCTGCCATGTCCATCTGTCCTGCCATGTCCATCTGCCCTGCCATGTCCATCTGTCCTGCCATGTATGTCTGCCCTGCCATGTCCATCTGTCCTGCCATGTCTGTCTGCCCTGCCATGTCCATCTGTCCTGCCATGTCCATCTGTCCTGCCATGTCTGTCTGCCCTGCCATGTCTGTCTGTCCTGCCATGTCCATCTGTCCTGCCATGTGATCTGTCCTGCCATGTCGATCTGTCCTGCCATGTGATCTGTCCTGCCATGTCGATCTGCCCTGCCATGTCGATCTGTCCTGCCATGTCTGTCTGTCCTGCCATGTCTGTCTGCCCTGCCATGTCCATCTGTCCTGCCATGTCCATCTGCCCTGCCATGTCCATCTGTCCTGCCATGTGATCTGTCCTGCCATGTCCATCTGTCCTGCCATGTGATCTGTCCTGCCATGTCCATCTGTCCTGCCATGTCTGTCTGCCCTGCCATGTCTGTCTGTCCTGCCATGTCCATCTGTCCTGCCATGTGATCTGTCCTGCCATGTCGATCTGTCCTGCCATGTGATCTGTCCTGCCATGTCCATCTGCCCTGCCATGTCGATCTGTCCTGCCATGTCTGTCTGCCCTGCCATGTCGATCTGTCCTGCCATGTCCATCTGTCCTGCCATGTCTGTCTGCCCTGCCATGTCGATCTGTCCTGCCATGTCCATCTGCCCTGCCATGTCCATCTGTCCTGCCATGTGATCTGTCCTGCCATGTCCATCTGTCCTGCCATGTGATCTGTCCTGCCATGTCCATCTGTCCTGCCATGTCTGTCTGCCCTGCCATGTCTATCTGTCCTGCCATGTCCATCTGTCCTGCCATGTCTGTCTGTCCTGCCATGTCCATCTGTCCTGCCATGTCCATCTGCCCTGCCATGTCCATCTGTCCTGCCATGTCCATCTGTCCTGCCATGTTTGTCTGTCCTGCCATGTCCATCTGTCCTGCCATGTGATCTGTCCTGCTATGTCCATCTGTCCTGCCATGTCTGTCTTCCCTGCCATGTCTGTCTGTCCTGCCATGTCCATCTGTCCTGCCATGTCGATCTGTCCTGCCATGTCGATCTGTCCTGCCATGTCTGTCTGTCCTGCCATGTCCATCTGTCCTGCCATGTGATGTGTCCTGCCATGTACATCTGTCCTGCCATGTCTGTCTGTCCTGCCATGTCCATCTGTCCTGCCATGTCCATCTGTCCTGCCATGTGATCTGTCCTGCCATGTCCATCTGTCCTGCCATGTGATCTGTCCTGCCATGTCCATCTGTCCTGCCATGTGATCTGTCCTGCCATGTTCATCTGCCCTGCCATGTCCATCTGTCCTGCCATGTGATCTGTCCTGCCATGTCCATCTGCCCTGCCATGTCCATCTGTCCTGCCATGTACGTCTGTCCTGCCATGTCTGTCTGTCTGTCCTGCCATGTCCATCTGTCCTGCCATGTCTGTCTGTCCTGCCATGTCCATCTGTCCTGCCATGTCTGTCTGTCCTGCCATGTCCATCTGTCCTGCCATGTCCATCTGTCCTGCCATGTGATCTGTCCTGCCATGTCCATCTGCCCTGCCATGTCCATCTGTCCTGCCATGTCCATCTGTCCTGCCATGTGATCTGTCCTGCCATGTCGATCTGTCCTGCCATGTCCATCTGTCCTGCCATGTGATCTGTCCTGCCATGTCCATCTGCCCTGCCATGTCTATCTGTCCTGCCATGTCCATCTGTCCTGCCATGTCCATCTGTCCTGCCATGTGATCTGTCCTGCCATGTCGATCTGTCCTGCCATGTGATCTGCCCTGCCATGTCCATCTGTCCTTCCATGTCCGTCTGCCCTGCCATGTCCGTCTGCCCTGCCATGTCCATCTGTCCTGCCATGTGATCTGTCCTGCCATGTCGATCTGTCCTGCCATGTGATCTGCCCTGCCATGTCCATCTGTCCTTCCATGTCCGTCTGCCCTGCCATGTCTGTCTGTCCTGCCATGTCCATCTGTCCTGCAATGTGATCTGTCCTGCCATGTCGATCTGTCCTGCCATGTGATCTGTCCTGCCATGTCGATCTGCCCTGCCATGTCCATCTGTCCTGCCATGTCGATCTGCCCTGCCATGTCCATCTGTCCTGCCATGTGATCTGTCCTGCCATGTCCATCTGTCCTGCCATGTGATCTGTCCTGCCATGTCCATCTGTCCTGCCATGTCTGTCTGTCCTGCCATGTCCATCTGTCCTGCCATGTCCATCTGCCCTGCCATGTCCATCTTTCCTGCCATGTCATTCTGTCCTGCCATGTCTTTCTGTCCTGCCATGTCCATCTGTCCTGCCATGTGATCTGTCCTGCCATGTCCATCTGTCCTGCCATGTCGATCTTTCCTGCCATGTCCATCTGTCCTGCCATGTCTGTCTGTCCTGCCATGTCCATCTGTCCTGCCATGTCTGTCTGTCCTGCCATGTCCATCTGTCCTGCCATGTCCATCTGTCCTGCCATGTCCATCTGTCCTGCCATGTGATCTGTCCTGCCATGTCCATCTGTCCTGCCATGTCCATCTGTCCTGCCATGTGATCTGTCCTGCCATGTCCATCTGTCCTGCCATGTCCATCTGTCCTGCCATGTGATCTGTCCTGCCATGTCCATCTGTCCTTCCATGTGATCTGCCATGCCATGTCCATCTGTCCTGCCATGTCCATCTGTCCTGCAATGTGATCTGTCCTGCCATGTCCATCTTCCCTGCCATGTCCATCTGTCCTGCCATGTCCATCTGCCCTGCCATGTCCATCTGTCCTGCCATGTGATCTGTCCTGCCATGTCCATCTGTCCTTCCATGTCCATCTGCCCTGCCATGTCCATCTGTCCTGCCATGTCTGTCTGCCCTGCCATGTCCATCTGTCCTGCCATGTGATCTGTCCTGCCATGTCCATCTGTCCTGCCATGTCCATCTGCCCTGCCATGTCCATCTGTCCTGCCATGTGATCTGTCCTGCCATGTCGATCTGTCCTGCCATGTCCATCTGTCCTGCCATGTCCATCTGCCCTGCCATGTCCATCTGTCCTGCCATGTCCATCTGTCCTGCCATGTATGTCTGCCCTGCCATGTCCATCTGTCCTGCCATGTCCGTCTGCCCTGCCATGTCCATCTGTCCTGCCATGTCCATCTGTCCTGCCATGTCTGTCTGCCCTGCCATGTCTGTCTGCCCTGCCATGTCCATCTGTCCTGCCATGTCTGTCTGCCCTGCCATGTCTGTCTGTCCTGCCATGTCCATCTGTCCTGCCATGTGATCTGTCCTGCCATGTCCATCTGCCCTGCCATGTCTGTCTGCCCTGCCATGTCTATCTGTCCTGCCATGTCCATCTGTCCTGCCATGTCTGTCTGTCCTGCCATGTCCATCTGTCCTGCCATGTCCATCTGCCCTGCCATGTCCATCTGTCCTGCCATGTCCATCTGTCCTGCCATGTTTGTCTGTCCTGCCATGTCCATCTGTCCTGCCATGTGATCTGTCCTGCTATGTCCATCTGTCCTGCCATGTCTGTCTTCCCTGCCATGTCTGTCTGTCCTGCCATGTCCATCTGTCCTGCCATGTCGATCTGTCCTGCCATGTCGATCTGTCCTGCCATGTCTGTCTGTCCTGCCATGTCCATCTGTCCTGCCATGTGATGTGTCCTGCCATGTACATCTGTCCTGCCATGTCTGTCTGTCCTGCCATGTCCATCTGTCCTGCCATGTCCATCTGTCCTGCCATGTGATCTGTCCTGCCATGTCCATCTGTCCTGCCATGTGATCTGTCCTGCCATGTCCATCTGTCCTGCCATGTGATCTGTCCTGCCATGTTCATCTGCCCTGCCATGTCCATCTGTCCTGCCATGTGATCTGTCCTGCCATGTCCATCTGTCCTGCCATGTACGTCTGTCCTGCCATGTCTGTCTGTCTGTCCTGCCATGTCCATCTGTCCTGCCATGTCTGTCTGTCCTGCCATGTCCATCTGTCCTGCCATGTCTGTCTGTCCTGCCATGTCCATCTGTCCTGCCATGTGATCTGTCCTGCCATGTCCATCTGCCCTGCCATGTCCATCTGTCCTGCCATGTCCATCTGTCCTGCCATGTGATCTGTCCTGCCATGTCGATCTGTCCTGCCATGTCCATCTGTCCTGCCATGTGATCTGTCCTGCCATGTCCATCTGCCCTGCCATGTCTATCTGTCCTGCCATGTCCATCTGTCCTGCCATGTCCATCTGTCCTGCCATGTCTGTCTTTCCTGCCATGTCCATCTGTCCTGCCATGTCCATCTGCCCTGCCATGTCCATCTGTCCTGCCATGTCCATCTGTCCTGACATGTCTGTCTGCCCTGCCATGTCCATCTGTCCTGCCATGTGATCTGTCCTGCCATGTCCATCTGTCCTGCCATGTCCGTCTGCCCTGCCATGTCCATCTGTCCTGCCATGTGATCTGTCCTGCCATGTCGATCTGTCCTGCCATGTGATCTGCCCTGCCATGTCCATCTGTCCTTCCATGTCCGTCTGCCCTGCCATGTCTGTCTGTCCTGCCATGTCCATCTGTCCTGCAATGTGATCTGTCCTGCCATGTCGATCTGTCCTGCCATGTCCATCTGTCCTGCCATGTCCATCTGTCCTGCCATGTCGATCTGCCCTGCCATGTCCATCTGTCCTGCCATGTGATCTGTCCTGCCATGTCCATCTGTCCTGCCATGTGATCTGTCCTGCCATGTCCATCTGTCCTGCCATGTCTGTCTGTCCTGCCATGTCCATCTGTACTGCCATGTCCATCTGCCCTGCCATGTCCATCTGTCCTGCCATGTCATTCTGTCCTGCCATGTCTTTCTGTCCTGCCATGTCCATCTGTCCTGCCATGTGATCTGTCCTGCCATGTCCATCTGTCCTGCCATGTCGATCTTTCCTGCCATGTCCATCTGTCCTGCCATGTCTGTCTGTCCTGCCATGTCCATCTGTCCTGCCATGTCTGTCTGTCCTGCCATGTCCATCTGTCCTGCCATGTCCATCTGTCCTGCCATGTCCATCTGTCCTGCCATGTGATCTGTCCTGCCATGTCCATCTGTCCTGCCATGTCCATCTGTCCTGCCATGTGATCTGTCCTGCCATGTCCATCTGTCCTGCCATGTCCATCTGTCCTGCCATGTGATCTGTCCTGCCATGTCCATCTGTCCTTCCATGTGATCTGCCATGCCATGTCCATCTGTCCTGCCATGTCCGTCTGTCCTGCCATGTCCATCTGTCCTGCAATGTGATCTGTCCTGCCATGTCCATCTGCCCTGCCATGTCCATCTGTCCTGCCATGTCCATCTGCCCTGCCATGTCCATCTGTCCTGCCATGTGATCTGTCCTGCCATGTCCATCTGTCCTTCCATGTCCATCTGCCCTGCCATGTCCATCTGTCCTGCCATGTCTGTCTGCCCTGCCATGTCCATCTGTCCTGCCATGTGATCTGTCCTGCCATGTCCATCTGTCCTGCCATGTCCATCTGCCCTGCCATGTCCATCTGTCCTGCCATGTGATCTGTCCTGCCATGTCGATCTGTCCTGCCATGTCCATCTGTCCTGCCATGTCCATCTGCCCTGCCATGTCCATCTGTCCTGCCATGTCCATCTGTCCTGCCATGTATGTCTGCCCTGCCATGTCCATCTGTCCTGCCATGTCCGTCTGCCCTGCCATGTCCATCTGTCCTGCCATGTCCATCTGTCCTGCCATGTCCATCTGTCCTGCCATGTCCATCTGTCCTGCCATGTGATCTGTCCTGCCATGTCCATCTGTCCTGCCATGTGATCTGTCCTGCCATGTCCATCTGTCCTGCCATGTCCATCTGTCCTGCCATGTCCATCTGTCCTGCCATGTGATCTGCCATGCCATGTCCATCTGTCCTGCCATGTGATCTGTCCTGCCATGTCCATCTGCCCTGCCATGTCCATCTGTCCTGCCATGTGATCTGCCCTGCCATGTCCATCTGTCCTGCCATGTGATCTGCCCTGCCATGTCCATCCGTCCTGCCATGTGATCTGTCCTGCCATGTGATCTGTCCTGCCATGTGATCTGCCCTGCCATGTCCATCTAACCTGCCATGTCCATCTGCCCTGCCATGTCCATCTGTCCTGCCATGTCCATCTGCCTTGCCATGTCCATCTGTCCTGCCATGTGATCTGTCCTGCCATGTCCATCTGTCCTGCCATGTCCATCTGCCCTGCCATGTCCATCTGTCCTGCCATGTGATCTGTCCTGCCATGTCCATCTGTCCTGCCATGTGATCTGTCCTGCCATGTCCATCTGTCCTGCCATGTGATCTGTCCTGCCATGTCCATCTGCCCTGCCATGTCCGTCTGTCCTGCCATGTCTGTCTGTCCTGCCATGTCCATCTGTCCTGCCATGTCTGTCTGTCCTGCCATGTCCATCTGTCCTGCCATGTCCATCTGTCCTGCCATGTGATCTGTCCTGCCATGTCCATCTGTCCTGCCATGTCTGTCTGTCCTGCCATGTCCTTCTGTCCTGCCATGTCAATCTGCCCTGCCATGTCCATCTGTCCTGCCATGTGATCTGTCCTGCCATGTCCATCTGTCCTGCTATGTCTGTCTGTCCTGCCATGTCCATCTGTCCTGCGATGTCCATCTGCCCTGCCATGTCCATCTGCCCTGCCATGTCCATCTGTCCTGCCATGTGATCTGCCCTGCCATGTCCATCTGTCCTGCCATGTGATCTGCCCTGCCATGTCCATCTGTCCTGCCATGTCGATCTGCCCTGCCAATGTCCATCTGTCCTGCCATGTGATCTGTCCTGCCATGTCCATCTGTCCTGCCATGTGATCTGTCCTGCCATGTGATCTGCCCTGCCATGTCCATCTGTCCTGCCATGTCCATCTGCCCTGCCATGTCCATCTGTCCTGCCATGTCCATCTGCCTTGCCATGTCCATCTGTCCTGCCATGTGATCTGTCCTGCCATGTCCATCTGTCCTGCCATGTCCATCTGCCCTGCCATGTCCATCTGTCCTGCCATGTGATCTGTCCTGCCATGTCCATCTGTCCTGCCATGTGATCTGTCCTGCCATGTCCATCTGTCCTGCCATGTGATCTGTCCTGCCATGTCCATCTGCCCTGCCATGTCCATTTGTCCTGCCATGTGATCTGTCCTGCCATGTCCATCTGTCCTGCCATGTCTGTCTGTCCTGCCATGTCTGTCTGTCCTGCCATGTCCATCTGTCCTGCCATGTCTGTCTGTCCTGCCATGTCCATCTGTCCTGCCATGTGATCTGTCCTGCCATGTCCATCTGTCCTGCCATGTCTGTCTGTCCTGCCATGTCCTTCTGTCCTGCCATGTCAATCTGCCCTGCCATGTCCATCTGTCCTGCCATGTGATCTGTCCTGCCATGTCCATCTGTCCTGCTATGTCTGTCTGTCCTGCCATGTCCATCTGTCCTGCGATGTCCATCTGCCCTGCCATGTCCATCTGTCCTGCCATGTGATCTGCCCTGCCATGTCAATCTTTCCTGCCATGTGATCTGCCCTGCCATGTCCATCTGTCCTGCCATGTCGATCTGCCCTGCCAATGTCCATCTGTCCTGCCATGTGATCTGTCCTGCCATGTCCATCTGTCCTGCCATGTGATCTGTCCTGCCATGTCCATCTGTCCTGCCATGTCTGTCAACCCTGCCATGTCCATCTGTCCTGCCATGTCTGTCTGTCCTGCCATGTCCATCTGCCCTGCCATGTCCATCTGTCCTGCCATGTCCATCTGTCCTGCCATGTCTGTCTGCCCTGCCATGTCCATCTGTCCAGCCATGTCCATCTGTCCTGCCATGTCTGTCTGCCCTGCCATGTCCATCTGTCCTGCCATGTCCATCTGTCCTGCCATGTCTGTCTGTCCTGCCATGTCCATCTGTCCTGCCATGTCTGTCTGTCCTGCCATGTCCATCTGTCCTGCCATGTGATCTGTCCTGCCATGTCCATCCGTCCTGCCATGTCTGTCTTCCCTGCCATGTCTGTCTGTCCTGCCATGTCCATCTGTCCTGCCATGTCGATCTGTCCTGCCATGTCCATCTGTCCTGCCATGTCTGTCTGTCCTGCCATGTCCATCTGTCCTTCCATGTGATCTGTCCTGCCATGTCCATCTGTCCTGCCATGTCTGTCTGTCCTGCCATGTCCATCTGTCCTGCCATGTCCATCTGTCCTGCCATGTCGATCTGCCCTGCCATGTCCATCTGTCCTACCATGTCCATCTGTCCTGCCATGTCTGTCTGCCCTGCCATGTCTGTCTGTCCTGCCATGTCCATTTGTCCTGCCATGTGATCTGTCCTGCCATGTCCATCTGCCCTGCCATGTCCATCTGTCCTGCCATGTCTGTCTGCCCTGCCATGTCGATCTGTCCTGCCATGTCCATCTGCCCTGCCATGTCCATCTGCCCTGCCATGTCCATCTGTCCTGCCATGTGATCTGTCCTGCCATGTCCATCTGTCCTGCCATGTGATCTGTCCTGCCATGTCCATCTGTCCTGCCATGTCTGTCTGCCCATCCATGTCTATCTTTCCTGCCATGTCCATCTGTCCTGCCATGTCTGTCTGTCCTGCCATGTCCATCTGCCCTGCCATGTCCATCTGTCCTGCCATGTTTGTCTGTCCTGCCATGTCCATCTGTCCTGCCATGTGATCTGTCCTGCCATGTCCATCTGTCCTGCCATGTCTGTCTTCCCTGCCATGTCTGTCTGTCCTGCCATGTCCATCTGTCCTGCCATGTCGATCTGTCCTGCCATGTCCATCTGTCCTGCCATGTCTGTCTGTCCTGCCATGTCCATCTGTCCTGCCATGTGATCTGTCCTGCCATGTCCATCTGTCCTGCCATGTCTGTCTGTCCTGCCATGTCCATCTGTCCTGCCATGTGATCTGTCCTGCCATGTCCATCTGTCCTGCCATGTGATCTGTCCTGCCATGTCCATCTGTCCTGCCATGTGATCTGCCCTGCCATGTCCATCTGTCCTGCCATGTCCATCTGTCCTTCCATGTGATCTGTCCTGCCATGTGATCTGTCCTGCCATGTGATCTGTCCTGCCATGTCCATCTGCCCTGCCATGTGATCTGTCCTGCCATGTGATCTGTCCTGCCATGTCCATCTGCCCTGCCATGTGATCTGCCCTGCCATGTGATCTGCCCTGCCATGTCCATCTGTCCTGCCATGTCCATCTGTCCTTCCATGTGATCTGTCCTGCCATGTCCATCTGTCCTGCCATGTGATCTGCCCTGCCATGTGATCTGCCCTGCCATGTCCATCTGTCCTGCCATGTCCATCTGCCCTGCCATGTCCATCTGTCCTGCCTTGTCCATCTGTCCTGCCATGTCCATCTGCCTTGCCTTGTCCATCTGTCCTGCCATGTCCATCTGCCTTGCCTTGTCCATCTGTCCTGCCATGTGATCTGTCCTGCCATGTCCATATGTCCTGCCATGTCCATCTGCCCTGCCATGTCCATCTGTCCTGCCATGTGATCTGTCCTGCCATGTCCATCTGCCCTGCCATGTCCATCTGCCCTGCCATGTCCGTCTGTCCTGCCATGTCTGTCTGTCCTGCCATGTCCATCTGTCCTGCCATGTCTGTCTGTCCTGCCATGTCCATCTGTCCTGCCATGTCCATCTGTCCTGCCATGTGATCTGTCCTGCCATGTCCATCTGTCCTGCCATGTCTGTCTGTCCTGCCATGTCCATCTGTCCTGCCATGTCAATCTGCCCTGCCATGTGATCTGTCCTGCCATGTGATCTGTCCTGCCATGTCCATCTGTCCTGCCATGTGATCTGTCCTGCCATGTCCATCTGTCCTGCCATGTCTGTCTGTCCTGCCATGTCCATCTGTCCTGTCATGTCCATCTGCCCTGCCATGTCCATCTGTCCTGCCATGTCCATCTGTCCTGCCATGTGATCTGTCCTGCCATGTCGATCTGTCCTGCCATGTCCATCTGTCCTGCCATGTGATCTGTCCTGCCATGTCTATCTGTCCTGCCATGTCCATCTTTCCTGCCATGTCCATCTGTCCTGCCATGTCCATCTGCCCTGCCATGTGATCTGTCCTGCCATGTCCATCTGCCCTGCCATGTCCATCTGTCCTGCCATGTGATCTGTCCTGCCATGTCGATCTGTCCTGCCATGTCGATCTGTCCTGCCATGTGATCTGCCCTGCCATGTCCATCTGTCCTGCCATGTCCGTCTGCCCTGCCATGTCTGTCTGTCCTGCCATGTCCATCTGTCCTGCAATGTGATCTGTCCTGCCATGTCCGTCTGCCCTGCCATGTCTGTCTGCCCTGCCATGTCGATCTGTCCTGCCATGTGATCTGTCCTGCCATGTCCATCTGTCCTGCCATGTGATCTGTCCTGCCATGTCCATCTGTCCTGCCATGTGATCTGTCCTGCCATGTCCATCCGTCCTGCCATGTCTGTCTTCCCTGCCATGTCTGTCTGTCCTGCCATGTCCATCTGTCCTGCCATGTCGATCTGTCCTGCCATGTCCATCTGTCCTGCCATGTCTGTCTGTCCTGCCATGTCCATCTGTCCTTCCATGTGATCTGTCCTGCCATGTCCATCTGTCCTGCCATGTCTGTCTGTCCTGCCATGTCCATCTGTCCTGCCATGTCCATCTGCCCTGCCATGTCCATCTGTCCTGCCATGTGATCTGTCCTGCCATGTCCATCTGTCCTGCCATGTGATCTGTCCTGCCATGTCCATCTGTCCTGCCATGTCCATCTGTCCTGCCATGTGATCTGTCCTGCCATGTCCATCTGTCCTGCCATGTCCATCTGTCCTGCCATGTGATCTGCCATGCCATGTCCATCTGTCCTGCCATGTCCATCTGCCCTGCCATGTCCATCTGTCCTGCCATGTGATCTGTCCTGCCATGTCCATCTGTCCTGCCATGTGATCTGTCCTGCCATGTCCATCTGCCCTGCCATGTCCATTTGTCCTGCCATGTGATCTGTGCTGCCATGTCCATCTGTCCTGCATTGTCCATCTGTCCTGCCATGTCCATCTGCCCTGCCATGTCCATCTGTCCTGCCATTTCCATCTGCCCTGCCATGTCCATCTGTCCTGCCATGTGATCTGTCCTGCCATGTCCATCTGCCCTGCCATGTCCATCTGCCCTGCCATATCCATCTGTCCTGCCATGTATGTCTGCCCTGCCATGTCCATCTGTCCTGCCATGTCTGTCTGCCCTGCCATGTCCATCTGTCCTGCCATGTCCGTCTGGCCTGCCATGTCTGTCTGTCCTGCCATGTCCATCTGTCCTGCCATGTCCATCTGCCCTGCCATGTCCATCTGTCCTGCCATGTGATCTGTCCTGCCATGTCCATCTGTCCTGCCATGTGATCTGTCCTGCCATGTCCATCTGTCCTGCCATGTCCATCTGCCCTGCCATGTCCATCTGTCCTGCCATGTGATCTGTCCTGCCATGTCCATCTGCCCTGCCATATCCATCTGTCCTGCCATGTATGTCTGCCCTGCCATGTCCATCTGTCCTGCCATGTCTGTCTGCCCTGCCATGTCCATCTGTCCTGCCATGTCCGTCTGGCCTGCCATGTCTGTCTGTCCTGCCATGTCCATCTGTCCTGCCATGTCCATCTGCCCTGCCATGTCCATCTGTCCTGCCATGTGATCTGCCCTGCCATGTCCATCTGTCCTGCCATGTGATCTGCCCTGCCATGTCCATCTGTCCTGCCATGTCCATCTGCCCTGCCATGTACATCTGTCCTGCCATGTCCATCTGTCCTGCCATGTCCATCTGCCTTGCCATGTCCATCTGTCCTGCCATGTGATCTGTCCTGCCATGTCCATCTGCCCTGCCATGTCCATCTGTCCAGCCATGTGATCTGTCCTGCCATGTCCATCTGTCCTGCCATGTGATCTGTCCTGCCATGTCCATCTGTCCTGCCATGTCTATCTGTCCTGCCATGTCCATCTGTCCTGCCATGTCCATCTGCCCTGCCATGTCCATCTGTCCTGCCATGTCTGTCTGTCCTGCCATGTCCATCTGTCCTGCCATGTCCATCTGCCCTGCCATGTCCATCTGCCCTGCCATGTGATCTGTCCTGCCATGTCCATCTGCCCTGCCATGTCCATCTGTCCTGCCATGTGATCTGTCCTGCCATGTCGATCTGTCCTGCCATGTGATCTGCCCTGCCATGTCCATCTGTCCTGCCATGTCCGTCTGTCCTGCCATGTCCATCTGTCCTGCAATGTGATCTGTCCTGCCATGTCGATCTGTCCTGCCATGTGATCTGTCCTGCCATGTCCATCTGCCCTGCCATGTCCATCTGCCCTGCCATATCCATCTGTCCTGCCATGTCTGTCTGTCCTGCCATGTCCATCTGTCCTGCCATGTGATCTGTCCTGCCATGTCCATCTGTCCTGCCATGTCTGTCTGTCCTGCCATGTCCATCTGTCCTGCCATGTGATCTGTCCTGCCATGTCCATCTGTCCTGCCATGTGATCTGTCCTGCCATGTCCATCTGTCCTGCCATGTGATCTGTCCTGCCATGTTCATCTGCCCTGCCATGTCCATCTGTCCTGCCATGTGATCTGTCCTGCCATGTCCATCTGTCCTGCCATGTCTGTCTGTCTGTCCTGCCATGTCCATCTGTCCTGCCATGTCTGTCTGTCCTGCCATGTCCATCTGTCCTGCCATGTCCATCTGTCCTGCCATGTGATCTGTCCTGCCATGTCCATCTGTCCTGCCATGTCTGTCTTTCCTGCCATGTCCATCTGTCCTGCCATGTCCATCTGCCCTGCCATGTCCATCTGTCCTGCCATGTCCATCTGTCCTGCCATGTCTGTCTGCCCTGCCATGTCCATCTGTCCTGCCATTTGATCTGTCCTGCCATGTCCATCTGTCCTGCCATGTCCGTCTGCCCTGCCATGTCCATCTGTCCTGCCATGTGATCTGCCCTGCCATGTCCATCTGTCCTGCCATGTGATCTGTCCTGCCATGTCCATCTGTCCTGCCATGTCCGTCTGCCCTGCCATGTCCATCTGTCCTGCCATGTCCATCTGTCCTGCCATGTCCATCTGTCCTGCCATGTCTGTCTTTCCTGCCATGTCCATCTGTCCTGCCATGTCCATCTGCCCTGCCATGTCCATCTGTCCTGCCATGTCCATCTGTCCTGCCATGTCTGTCTGCCCTGCCATGTCCATCTGTCCTGCCATGTGATCTGTCCTGCCATGTCCATCTGTCCTGCCATGTCCGTCTGCCCTGCCATGTCCATCTGTCCTGCCATGTGATCTGCCCTGCCATGTCCATCTGTCCTTCCATGTCCGTCTGCCCTGCCATGTCTGTCTGTCCTGCAATGTCCATCTGTCCTGCAATGTGATCTGTCCTGCCATGTCGATCTGTCCTGCCATGTGATCTGTCCTGCAATGTCCATCTGTCCTGCAATGTGATCTGTCCTGCCATGTCGATCTGCCCTGCCATGTCCATCAGTCCTGCCATGTCGATCTGCCCTGCCATGTCCATCTGTCCTGCCATGTGATCTGTCCTGCCATGTCCATCTGTCCTGCCATGTGATCTGTCCTGCCATGTCCATCTGTCCTGCCATGTCTGTCTGTCCTGCCATGTCCATCTGTCCTGCCATGTCCATCTGCCCTGCCATGTCCATCTGTCCTGCCATGTCATTCTGTCCTGCCATGTCTGTCTGTCCTGCCATGTCCATCTGTCCTGCCATGTGATCTGTCCTGCCATGTCCATCTGTCCTGCCATGTCTGTCTTCCCTGCCATGTCTGTCTGTCCTGCCATGTCCATCTGTCCTGCCATGTCGATCTTTCCTGCCATGTCCATCTGTCCTGCCATGTCTGTCTGTCCTGCCATGTCCATCTGTCCTGCCATGTCTGTCTGTCCTGCCATGTCCATTTGTCCTGCCATGTCCATCTGCCCTGCCATGTCCATCTGTCCTGCCATGTGATCTGTCCTGCCATGTCCATCTGTCCTGCCATGTGATCTGTCCTGCCATGTTCATCTGTCCTGCCATGTCCATCTGTCCTGCCATGTGATCTGTCCTGCCATGTCCATCTGTCCTGCCATGTGATCTGCCATGCCATGTCCATCTGTCCTGCCATGTCGATCTGCCCTGCCATGTCCATCTGTCCTGCCATGTGATCTGTCCTGCCATGTCCATCTGCCCTGCCATGTCCATCTGTCCTGCCATGTGATCTGTCCTGCCATGTCCATCTGCCCTGCCATGTCCATTTGTCCTGCCATGTGATCTGCCCTGCCATGTCCATCTGTCCTGCCATGTCCATCTGCCCTGCCATGTCCATCTGTCCTGCCATGTGATATGTCCTGCCATGTCCATCTGTCCTTCCATGTCCATCTGCCCTGCCATGTCCATCTGTCCTGCCATGTGATCTGTCCTGCCATGTCCATCTGTCCTGCCATGTCCATTTGCCCTGCCATGTCCATCTGTCCTGCCATGTCCATCTGCCCTGCCATGTCCATCTGTCCTGCCATGTGATCTGTCCTGCCATGTCCATCTGCCCTGCCATGTCCATCTGTCCTGCCATGTGATCTGTCCTGCCATGTCCATCTGTCCTGCCATGTCCATCTGCCCTGCCATGTCCATCTGTCCTGCCATGTCTGTCTGCCCTGCCATGTCCATCTGTCCTGCCATGTGATCTGTCCTGCCATGTCCATCTGTCCTGCCATGTCCATCTGCCCTGCCATGTCCATCTGTCCTGCCATGTGATCTGTCCTGCCATGTCGATCTGTCCTGCCATGTCGATCTGTCCTGCCATGTGATCTGCCCTGCCATGTCCATCTGTCCTGCCATGTCCATCTGCCCTGCCATGTCCATCTGTCCTGCCATGTCCATCTGTCCTGCCATGTATGTCTGCCCTGCCATGTCCATCTGTCCTGCCATGTCTGTCTGCCCTGCCATGTCCATCTGTCCTACCATGTCCATCTGTCCTGCCATGTCGATCTGCCCTGCCATGTCCATCTGTCCTGCCATGTCCATCTGTCCTGCCATGTCTGTCTGTCCTGCCATGTGATCTGTCCTGCCATGTCCATCTGTCCTGCCATGTGATCTGTCCTGCCATGTCCATCTGTCCTGCCATGTCTGTCTGCCCATCCATGTCTATCTTTCCTGCCATGTCCATCTGTCCTGCCATGTCTGTCTGTCCTGCCATGTCCATCTGTCCTGCCATGTCCATCTGCCCTGCCATGTCCATCTGTCCTGCCATGTGATCTGTCCTGCCATGTCCATCTGTCCTGCCATGTGATCTGTCCTGCCATGTCCATCTGCCCTGCCATGTCCATCTGTCCTGCCATGTGATCTGTCCTGCCATGTCCATCTGCCCTGCCATGTCCATCTGCCCTGCCATATCCATCTGTCCTGCCATGTATGTCTGCCCTGCCATGTCCATCTGTCCTGCCATGTCTGTCTGCCCTGCCATGTCCATCTGTCCTGCCATGTCCGTCTGGCCTGCCATGTCTGTCTGTCCTGCCATGTCCATCTGTCCTGCCATGTCCATCTGTCCTGCCATGTCCATCTGCCCTGCCATGTCCATCTGTCCTGCCATGTGATCTGCCCTGCCATGTCCATCTGTCCTGCCATGTGATCTGCCCTGCCATGTCCATCTGTCCTGCCATGTGATCTGCCCTGCCATGTACATCTGTCCTGCCATGTCCATCTGTCCTGCCATGTCCATCTGTCCTGCCATGTGATCTGTCCTGCCATGTCCATCTGCCCTGCCATGTCCATCTGTCCTGCCATGTGATCTGTCCTGCCATGTCCATCTGTCCTGCCATGTGATCTGTCCTGCCATGTCCATCTGTCCTGCCATGTCTATCTGTCCTGCCATGTCCATCTGTCCTGCCATGTCCATCTGCCCTGCCATGTCCATCTGTCCTGCCATGTCTGTCTGTCCTGCCATGTCCATCTGTCCTGCCATGTCCATCTGCCCTGCCATGTCCATCTGCCCTGCCATGTCCATCTGCCCTGCCATGTCCATCTGTCCTGCCATGTGATCTGTCCTGCCATGTCGATCTGTCCTGCCATGTCGATCTGTCCTGCCATGTGATCTGCCCTGCCATGTCCATCTGTCCTGCCATGTCCGTCTGTCCTGCCATGTCCATCTATCCTGCAATGTGATCTGTCCTGCCATGTCGATCTGTCCTGCCATGTGATCTGTCCTGCCATGTCCATCTGCCCTGCCATGTCCATCTGCCCTGCCATATCCATCTGTCCTGCCATGTCTGTCTGTCCTGCCATGTCCATCTGTCCTGCCATGTGATCTGTCCTGCCATGTCCATCTGTCCTGCCATGTCTGTCTGTCCTGCCATGTCCATCTGTCCTGCCATGTCCATCTGTCCTGCCATGTGATCTGTCCTGCCATGTCCATCTGTCCTGCCATGTGATCTGTCCTGCCATGTCCATCTGTCCTGCCATGTCCATCTGTCCTGCCATGTGATCTGTCCTGCCATGTTCATCTGCCCTGCCATGTCCATCTGTCCTGCCATGTGATCTGTCCTGCCATGTCCATCTGCCCTGCCATGTCCATCTGTCCTGCCATGTCCGTCTGTCCTGCCATGTCTGTCTGTCTGTCCTGCCATGTCCATCTGTCCTGCCATGTCTGTCTGTCCTGCCATGTCCATCTGTCCTGCCATGTCCATCTGTCCTGCCATGTGATCTGTCCTGCCATGTCTGTCTGTCCTGCCATGTCCATCTGTCCTGCCATGTCCATCTGTCCTGCCATGTGATCTGTCCTGCCATGTCCATCTGCCCTGCCATGTCCATCTGTCCTGCCATGTCCATCTGTCCTGCCATGTGATCTGTCCTGCCATGTCCATCTGTCCTGCCATGTCCATCTGTCCTGCCATGTGATCTGTCCTGTCATGTCCATCTGTCCTGCCATGTCTGTCTTTCCTGCCATGTCCATCTGTCCTGCCATGTCCATCTGCCCTGCCATGTCCATCTGTCCTGCCATGTCCATCTGTCCTGCCATGTCTGTCTGCCCTGCCATGTCCATCTGTCCTGCCATGTCCATCTGTCCTGCCATGTGATCTGTCCTGCCATGTCCATCTGTCCTGCCATGTCCATCTGCCCTGCCATGTCTATCTGTCCTGCCATGTCCATCTGTCCTGCCATGTCTGTCTTTCCTGCCATGTCCATCTGTCCTGCCATGTCCATCTGCCCTGCCATGTCCATCTGTCCTGCCATGTCCATCTGTCCTGCCATGTCTGTCTGCCCTGCCATGTCCATCTGTCCTGCCATGTGATCTGTCCTGCCATGTCCATCTGTCCTGCCATGTCCGTCTGCCCTGCCATGTCCATCTGTCCTGCCATGTGATCTGCCCTGCCATGTCCATCTGTCCTGCCATGTGATCTGTCCTGCCATGTCCATCTGTCCTGCCATGTCCGTCTGCCCTGCCATGTCCATCTGTCCTGCCATGTCCATCTGTCCTGCCATGTCCATCTGTCCTGCCATGTCTGTCTTTCCTGCCATGTCCATCTGTCCTGCCATGTCCATCTGTCCTGCCATGTCTGTCTGCCCTGCCATGTCCATCTGTCCTGCCATGTGATCTGTCCTGCCATGTCCATCTGTCCTGCCATGTCCGTCTGCGCTGCCATGTCCATCTGTCCTGCCATGTGATCTGCCCTGCCATGTCCATCTGTCCTTCCATGTCCGTCTGCCCTGCCATGTCTGTCTGTCCTGCAATGTCCATCTGTCCTGCAATGTGATCTGTCCTGCCATGTCGATCTGTCCTGCCATGTGATCTGCCCTGCCATGTCCATCAGTCCTGCCATGTCGATCTGCCCTGCCATGTGATCTGTCCTGCCATGTCCATCTGTCCTGCCATGTGATCTGTCCTGCCATGTCCATCTGTCCTGCCATGTCTGTCTGTCCTGCCATGTCCATCTGTCCTGCCATGTGATCTGTCCTGCCATGTCCATCTGTCCTGCCATGTCTGTCTGTCCTGCCATGTCCATCTGTCCTGCCATGTCCATCTGCCCTGCCATGTCCATCTGTCCTGCCATGTCATTCTGTCCTGCCATGTCTGTCTGTCCTGCCATGTCCATCTGTCCTGCCATGTGATCTGTCCTGCCATGTCCATCTGTCCTGCCATGTCTGTCTTCCCTGCCATGTCTGTCTGTCCTGCCATGTCCATCTGTCCTGCCATGTCGATCTTTCCTGCCATGTCCATCTGTCCTGCCATGTCTGTCTGTCCTGCCATGTCCATCTGTCCTGCCATGTCGGTCTGTCCTGCCATGTCCATTTGTCCTGCCATGTCCATCTGCCCTGCCATGTCCATCTGTCCTGCCATGTGATCTGTCCTGCCATGTCCATCTGCCCTGCCATGTGATCTGTCCTGCCATGTCGATCTGCCCTGCCAATGTCCATCTGTCCTGCCATGTCCATCTGCCCTGCCATGTCCATCTGTCCTGCCATGTGATATGTCCTGCCATGTCCATCTGTCCTTCCATGTCTATCTGCCCTGCCATGTCCATCTGTCCTGCCATGTCCATCTGTCCTGCCATGTCCATTTGCCCTGCCATGTCCATCTGTCCTGCCATGTCCATCTGCCCTGCCATGTCCATCTGTCCTGCCATGTGATCTGTCCTGCCATGTCCATCTGCCCTGCCATGTCCATCTGTCCTGCCATGTGATCTGTCCTGCCATGTCGATCTGCCCTGCCAATGTCCATCTGCCCTGCCATGTCCATCTGTCCTGCCATGTCCATCTGCCCTGCCATGTCCATCTGTCCTGCCATGTCCATCTGCCCTGCCATGTCCATCTGTCCTGCCTTGTGATCTGTCCTGCCATGTCCATCTGCCCTGCCATGTCCATCTGTCCTGCCATGTGATCTGTCCTGCCATGTCCATCTGTCCTGCCATGTCTGTCTGCCCTGCCATGTCCATCTGTCCTGCCATGTGATCTGTCCTGCCATGTCCATCTGTCCTGCCATGTCCATCTGCCCTGCCATGTCCATCTGTCCTGCCATGTGATCTGTCCTGCCATGTCGATCTGTCCTGCCATGTCGATCTGCCCTGCCATGTCCATCTGTCCTGCCATGTCCATCTGCCCTGCCATGTCCATCTGTCCTGCCATGTCCATCTGTCCTGCCATGTATGTCTGCCCTGCCATGTCCATCTGTCCTGCCATGTCTGTCTGCCCTGCCATGTCCATCTGTCCTGCCATGTCCATCTGTCCTGCCATGTCGTTCTGCCCTGCCATGTCCATCTGTCCTGCCATGTCCATCTGTCCTGCCATGTCTGTCTGCCCTGCCATGTCTGTCTGCCCTGCCATGTCTGTCTGTCCTGCCATGTCCATCTGTCCTGCCATGTGATCTGTCCTGCCATGTCGATCTGTCCTGCCATGTCCATCTGCCCTGCCATGTCTGTCTGCCCTGCCATGTCGATCTGTCCTGCCATGTCCATCTGTCCTGCCATGTCTGTCTGCCCTGCCATGTCGATCTGTCCTGCCATGTCCATCTGCCCTGCCATGTCCATCTGTCCTGCCATGTCCATCTGTCCTGCCATGTGATCTGTCCTGCCATGTCCATCTGTCCTGCCATGTGATCTGTCCTGCCATGTCCATCTGTCCTGCCATGTGATCTGTCCTGCCATGTCCATCTGTCCTGCCATGTGATCTGTCCTGCCATGTCCATCTGTCCTGCCATGTCTGTCTGTCCTGCCATGTCCATCTGTCCTGCCATGTGATCTGCCCTGCCATGTCCATCTGTCCTGCCATGTGATCTGCCCTGCCATGTGATCTGTCCTGCCATGTGATCTGCCCTGCCATTTCCATCTGTCCTGCCATGTCCATCTGCCCTGCCATGTCCATCTGTCCTGCCATGTCCATCTGCCTTGCCATGTCCATCTGTCCTGCCATGTGATCTGTCCTGCCATGTCCATCTGTCCTGCCATGTCCATCTGCCCTGCCATGTCCATCTGTCCTGCCATGTGATCCTTCCTGCCATGTCCATCTGTCCTGCCATGTGATCTGTCTTGCCATGTCCATCTGTCCTGCCATGTCCATCTGCCCTGCCATGTCCGTCTGTCCTGCCATGTCTGTCTGTCCTGCCATGTCCATCTGTCCTGCCATGTCTGTCTGTCCTGCCATGTCCATCTGTCCTGCCATGTCCATCTGTCCTGCCATGTGATCTGTCCTGCCATGTCCATCTTTCCTGCCATGTCTGTCTGTCCTGCCATGTCCATCTGTCCTGCCATGTGATCTGTCCTGCCATGTCGATCTGTACTGCCATGTCCATCTGTCCTGCCATGTGATCTGTCCTGCCATGTCCATCTGTCCTGCCATGTCCATCTGTCCTGCCATGTGATCTGTCCTGCCATGTCTATCTGTCCTGCCATGTCCATCTGTCCTGCCATGTCCATCTGCCCTGCCATGTCCATCTGTCCTGCCATGTCTGTCTGTCCTGCCATGTCCATCTGTCCTGCCATGTCCATCTGCCCTGCCATGTCCATCTGCCCTGCCATGTGATCTGTCCTGCCATGTCCATCTGCCCTGCCATGTCCATCTGTCCTGCCATGTGATCTGTCCTGCCATGTCGATCTGTCCTGCCATGTCGATCTGTCCTGCCATGTGATCTGCCCTGCCATGTCCATCTGTCCTGCCATGTCCGTCTGTCCTGCCATGTCCATCTGTCCTGCAATGTGATCTGTCCTGCCATGTCGATCTGTCCTGCCATGTGATCTGTCCTGCCATGTCGATCTGCCCTGCCATGTCCATCTGTCCTGCCATGTGATCTGTCCTGCCATGTCGATCTGCCCTGCCAATGTCCATCTGTCCTGCCATGTGATCTGTCCTGCCATGTCCATCTGTCCTGCCATGTGATCTGTCCTGCCATGTCCATCTGTCCTGCCATGTCTGTCTGTCCTGCCATGTCCATCTGTCCTGCCATGTGATCTGTCCTGCCATGTCCATCCGTCCTGCCATGTCTGTCTTCCCTGCCATGTCTGTCTGTCCTGCCATGTCCATCTGTCCTGCCATGTCCATCTGTCCTTCCATGTCCATCTGTCCTGCCATGTCTGTCTGTCCTGCCATGTCCATCTGTCCTTCCATGTGATCTGTCCTGCCATGTCCATCTGTCCTGCCATGTCTGTCTGTCCTGCCATGTCCATCTGTCCTGCCATGTCGATCTACCCTGCCATGTCCATCTTTCCTGCCATGTCCATCTGTCCTGCCATGTCAGTCTGCCCTGCCATGTCTGTCTGTCCTGCCATGTCCATCTGTCCTGCCATGTGATCTGTCCTGCCATGTCCATCTGCCCTGCCATGTCCATCTGTCCTGCCATGTCTGTCTGCCCTGCCATGTCGATCTGTCCTGCCATGTCCATCTGCCCTGCCATGTCCATCTGTCCTGCCATGTGATCTGTCCTGCCATGTCCATCTGTCCTGCCATGTGATCTGTCCTGCCATGTCGATCTGTCCTGCCATGTCCATCTGTCCTGCCATGTGATCTGTCCTGCCATGTCCATCTGTCCTGCCATGTCCATCTGCCCTGCCATGTCTATCTGTCCTGCCATGTCCATCTGTCCTGCCATGTCCATCTGCCCTGCCATGTCCATCTGCCCTGCCATGTGATCTGTCCTGCCATGTCCATCTGCCCTGCCATGTCCATCTGTCCTGCCATGTGATCTGTCCTGCCATGTCGATCTGCCCTGCCATGTCCATCTGTCCTGCCATGTCCGTCTGCCCTGCCATGTCCATCTGTCCTGCCATGTCCATCTGTCCTGCAATGTGATCTGTCCTGCCATGTCGATCTGTCCTGCCATGTGATCTGTCCTGCCATGTCGATCTGCCCTGCCATGTCCATCTGTCCTGCCATGTGATCTGTCCTGCCATGTCGATCTGCCCTGCCAATGTCCATCTGTCCTGCCATGTGATCTGTCCTGCCATGTGATCTGTCCTGCCATGTCCATCTGTCCTGCCATGTCTGTCTGCCCTGCCATGTCCATCTGTCCTGCCATGTCCATCTGTCCTGCCATGTCTGTCTGTCCTGCCATGTCCATCTGCCCTGCCATGTCCATCTGTCCTGCCATGTCATTCTGTCCTGCCATGTCTGTCTGTCCTGCCATGTCCATCTGTCCTGCCATGTGATCTGTCCTGCCATGTCCATCCGTCCTACCATGTCTGTCTGTCCTGCCATGTCCATCTGTCCTTCCATGTGATCTGTCCTGCCATGTCCATCTGTCCTGCCATGTCTGTCTGTCCTGCCATGTCCATCTGTCCTGCCATGTCCATCTGCCCTGCCATGTCCATCTGTCCTGCCATGTGATCTGTCCTGCCATGTCCATCTGTCCTGCCATGTGATCTGTCCTGCCATGTCCATCTGTCCTGCCATGTCCATCTGTCCTGCCATGTGATCTGTCCTGCCATGTCCATCTGTCCTGCCATGTCCATCTGTCCTGCCATGTGATCTGCCATGCCATGTCCATCTGTCCTGCCATGTCCATCTGCCCTGCCATGTCCATCTGTCCTGCCATGTGATCTGTCCTGCCATGTCCATCTGTCCTGCCATGTCCATCTGTCCTGCCATGTGATCTGTCCTGCCATGTCCATCTGCCCTGCCATGTCCATTTGTCCTGCCATGTGATCTGCCCTGCCACGTCCATCTGTCCTGCATTGTCCATCTGTCCTGCCATGTCCATCTGCCCTGCCATGTCCATCTGTCCTGCCATGTCCATCTGTCCTGCCATGTCCATCTGCCCTGCCATGTCCATCTGTCCTGCCATGTGATCTGTCCTGCCATGTCCATCTGTCCTGCCATGTGATCTGTCCTGCCATGTCCATCTGTCCTGCCATGTGATCTGTCCTGCCATGTCCATCTGCCCTGCCATGTCCATCTGTCCTGCCATGTCTGTCTGCCCTGCCATGTCGATCTGTCCTGCCATGTCCATCTGCCCTGCCATGTCCATCTGTCCTGCCATGTGATCTGTCCTGCCATGTCCATCTGTCCTGCCATGTGATCTGTCCTGCCATGTCGATCTGTCCTGCCATGTCCATCTGTCCTGCCATGTGATCTGTCCTGCCATGTCCATCTGTCCTGCCATGTCCATCTGCCCTGCCATGTCTATCTGTCCTGCCATGTCCATCTGTCCTGCCATGTCCATCTGCCCTGCCATGTCCATCTGCCCTGCCATGTGATCTGTCCTGCCATGTCCATCTGCCCTGCCATGTCCATCTGTCCTGCCATGTGATCTGTCCTGCCATGTCGATCTGCCCTGCCATGTCCATCTGTCCTGCCATGTCCGTCTGCCCTGCCATGTCTGTCTGTCCTGCCATGTCCATCTGTCCTGCAATGTGATCTGTCCTGCCATGTCGATCTGTCCTGCCATGTGATCTGTCCTGCCATGTCGATCTGCCCTGCCATGTCCATCTGTCCTGCCATGTGATCTGTCCTGCCATGTCGATCTGCCCTGCCAATGTCCATCTGTCCTGCCATGTGATCTGTCCTGCCATGTGATCTGTCCTGCCATGTCCATCTGTCCTGCCATGTCTGTCTGCCCTGCCATGTCCATCTGTCCTGCCATGTCCATCTGTCCTGCCATGTCTGTCTGTCCTGCCATGTCCATCTGCCCTGCCATGTCCATCTGTCCTGCCATGTCATTCTGTCCTGCCATGTCTGTCTGTCCTGCCATGTCCATCTGTCCTGCCATGTGATCTGTCCTGCCATGTCCATCCGTCCTACCATGTCTGTCTGTCCTGCCATGTCCATCTGTCCTTCCATGTGATCTGTCCTGCCATGTCCATCTGTCCTGCCATGTCTGTCTGTCCTGCCATGTCCATCTGTCCTGCCATGTCCATCTGCCCTGCCATGTCCATCTGTCCTGCCATGTGATCTGTCCTGCCATGTCCATCTGTCCTGCCATGTGATCTGTCCTGCCATGTCCATCTGCCCTGCCATGTCCATCTGTCCTGCCATGTGATCTGTCCTGCCATGTCCATCTGTCCTGCCATGTCCATCTGTCCTGCCATGTGATCTGTCCTGCCATGTCCATCTGCCCTGCCATGTCCATTTGTCCTGCCATGTGATCTGCCCTGCCACGTCCATCTGTCCTGCATTGTCCATCTGTCCTGCCATGTCCATCTGCCCTGCCATGTCCATCTGTCCTGCCATGTCCATCAGTCCTGCCATGTCCATCTGCCCTGCCATGTCCATCTGTCCTGCCATGTGATCTGTCCTGCCATGTCCATCTGTCCTGCCATGTGATCTGTCCTGCCATGTCCATCTGTCCTGCCATGTCCATCTGCCCTGCCATGTCCATCTGCCCTGCCATGTCCATCTGTCCTGCCATGTGATCTGTCCTGCCATGTCCATCTGCCCTGCCATATCCATCTGTCCTGCCATGTATGTCTGCCCTGCCATGTCCATCTGTCCTGCCATGTCTGTCTGCCCTGCCATGTCCATCTGTCCTGCCATGTCCGTCTGGCCTGCCATGTCTGTCTGTCCTGCCATGTCCATCTGTCCTGCCATGTCCATCTGCCCTGCCATGTCCATCTGTCCTGCCATGTGATCTGCCCTGCCATGTCCATCTGTCCTGCCATGTGATCTGCCCTGCCATGTCCATCTGTCCTGCCATGTCCATCTGCCCTGCCATGTACATCTGTCCTGCCATGTCCATCTGTCCTGCCATGTCCATCTGTCCTGCCATGTGATCTGTCCTGCCATGTCCATCTGCCCTGCCATGTCTGTCTGTCCTGCCATGTCCATCTGTCCTGCCATGTCCATCTGTCCTGCCATGTGATCTGTCCTGCCATGTCCATCTGCCCTGCCATGTCCATCTGTCCTGCCATGTCCATCTGTCCTGCCATGTGATCTGTCCTGCCATGTCCATCTGTCCTGCCATGTCCATCTGTCCTGCCATGTCCATCTGCCCTGCCATGTCCGTCTGTCCTGCCATGTCTGTCTGTCCTGCCATGTCCATCTGTCCTGCCATGTCTGTCTGTCCTGCCATGTCCATCTACCCTGCCATGTCCATCTGTCCTGCCATGTGATCTGCCCTGCCATGTCCATCTGTACTGCCATGTCCATCTGTCCTGCCATGTGATCTGTCCTTCCATGTCGATCTCTCCTGCCATGTCCATCTGTCCTGCCATGTGATCTGCCCTGCCATGTCCATCTGTCCTGCCATGTCCATCTGTCCTGCCATGTGATCTGTCCTGCCATGTCAATCTGCCCTGCCATGTCCATCTGTCCTGCCATGTGATCAGTCCTGCCATTTCCATCTGTCCTGCCATGTCTGTCTATCCTGCCATGTCCATCTGCCCTGCAATGTCCATCTGTCCTGCCATGTGATCTGTCCTGCCATGTCCATCTGCCCTGCCATGTCCATCTGTCCTGCCATGTGATCTGTCCTGCCATGTCCATCTGTCCTGCCATGTGATCTGTCCTGCCATGTCCATCTGCCCTGCCATGTCCATCTGTCCTGCCATGTGATCTGTCCTGCCATGTCCATCTGTCCTGCCATGTGATCTGTCCTGCCATGTCCGTCTGTCCTGCCATGTCTGTCTGTCCTGCCATGTCCATCTGCCCTGCCATGTCCATCTGTCCTGCCATGTGATCTGTCCTGCCATGTCCATCTGTTCTGCCATTTCCATCTGTCCTGCCATGTCTGTCTATCCTGCCATGTCCATATGTCCTGCCATGTGATCTGTCCTGCCATGTCCATCTGTTCTGCCATTTCCATCTGTCCTGCCATGTCTGTCTATCCTGCCATGTCCATCTGCCCTGCCATGTCCATCTGTCCTGCCATGTCCATCTGTCCTGCCATGTGATCTGCCCTGCCATGTCGATCTGTCCTGCCATGTCCATCTGTCCTGCCATGTGATCTGTCCTGCCATGTCCATCTGTCCTGCCATGTCAATCTGCCCTGCCATGTCTATCTGTCCTGCCATGTCCATCTGTCCTGCCATGTCTGTCTGCCCTGCCATGTCCATCTGTCCTGCCATGTGATCTGTTTTGCCATGTCCATCTGTCCTGCCATGTCCATCTACCCTGCCATGTCCATCTGTCCTGCCATGTGATCTGTCCTGCCATGTCGATCTGTCCTGCCATGTGATCTGCCCTGCCATGTCCATCTGTCCTGCCATATCCATCTGTCCTGCCATGTATGTCTGCCCTGCCATGTCCATCTGTCCTGCCATATCCATCTGTCCTGCCCTGTGATCTGCCCTGCCATGTCCATCTGTCCTGCCCTGTATGTCTGCCCTGCCATGTCCATCTGTCCTGCCATGTCCATCTGTCCTGCCCTGTGATCTGCCCTGCCATGTCCATCTGTCCTGCCCTGTGATCTGCCCTGCCATGTCCATCTCTCCTGCCATGTCCATCTGCCCTGCCATGTACATCTGTCCTGCCATGTCCATCTGTCCTGCCATGTGATCTGTCCTGCCATGTCCATCTGTCCTGCCATGTGATCTGTCCTGCCATGTCCATCTGTCCTGCCATGTGATCTGTCCTGCCATGTCCATCTGTCCTGCCATGTCCATCTGCCCTGCCATGTCCGTCTGTCCTGCCATGTCTGTCTGTCCTGCCATGTCCATCTGTCCTGCCATGTCTGTCTGTCCTGCCATGTCCATCTGCCCTGCCATGTCCATCTGTCCTGCCATGTGATCTGTCAGGCCATGTCCATCTGTCCTGCCATTTCCATCTGTCCTGCCATGTCTGTCTATCCTGCCATGTCCATCTGCCCTGCCATGTCCATCTGTCCTGCCATGTGATCTGTCCTGCCATGTCCATCTGTCCTGCCATGTGATCTGTCCTGCCATGTCGATCTGTCCTGCCATGTCCATCTGTCCTGCCATGTGATCTGTCCTGCCATGTCCATCTGTCCTGCCATGTCAATCTGCCCTGCCATGTCTATCTGTCCTGCCATGTCCATCTGTCCTGCCATGTCCATCTGTCCTGCCATGTCTGTCTGCCCTGCCATGTCCATCTGCCCTGCCATGTCGATCTGTCCTGCCATGTGATCTGCCCTGCCATGTCCATCTGTCCTGCCATGTGATCTGTCCTGCCATGTCGATCTGTCCTGCCATGTCGATCTGTCCTGCCATGTGATCTGCCCTGCCATGTCCATCTGTCCTGCCATGTGATCTGTCCTGCCATGTCCATCTGCCCTGCCATGTCCATCTGTCCTGCCATGTGATCTGTCCTGCCATGTCCATCTGTCCTGCCATTTCCATCTGTCCTGCCATGTCCATCTGCCCTGCCATGTCCATCTGTCCTGCCATGTGATCTGTCCTGCCATGTCCATCTGCCCTGCCATGTCCATCTGTCCTGCCATGTGATCTGTCCTGCCATGTCCATCTGTCCTGCCATGTCCATCTGTCCTGCCATGTCTGTCTGCCCTGCCATGTATGTCTGCCCTGCCATGTCCATCTGTCCTGCCATGTCTGTCTGTCCTGCCATGTCCATCTGTCCTGCCATGTCCGTCTGGCCTGCCATGTCTGTCTGTCCTGCCATGTCCATCTGTGCTGCCATGTCCATCTGTCCTGCCATGTCCATCTGTCCTGCCATGTGATCTGTCCTGCCATGTCCATCTGTCCTGCCATGTGATCTGCCCTGCCATGTCCATCTGTCCTGCCATGTCCATCTGCCCTGCCATGTACATCTGTCCTGCCATGTACATCTGTCCTGCCATGTCCATCTGTCCTGCCATGTCCATCTGCCTTGCCATGTCCATCTGTCCTGCCATTTGATCTGTCCTGCCATGTCCATCTGCCCTGCCATGTCCATCTGTCCTGCCATGTGATCTGTCCTGCCATGTCCATCTGTCCTGCCATGTGATCTGTCCTGCCATGTCCATCTGTCCTGCCATGTCCATCTGCCCTGCCATGTCCGTCTGTCCTGCCATGTCTGTCTGTCCTGCCATGTCCATCTGCCCTGCCATGTCCATCTGTCCTGCCATGTGATCTGTCCTGCCATGTCCATCTGTTCTGCCATTTCCATCTGTCCTGCCATGTCTGTCTATCCTGCCATGTCCATCTGCCCTGCCATGTCCATCTGTCCTGCCATGTGATCTGTCCTGCCATGTCCATCTGTCCTGCCATGTGATCTGTCCTGCCATGTCCATCTGCCCTGCCATGTCCATCTGTCCTGCCATGTCCATCTGTCCTGCCATGTGATCTGTCCTGCCATGTCGATCTGTCCTGCCATGTCCATCTGTCCTGCCATGTGATCTGTCCTGCCATGTCCATCTGTCCTGCCATGTCCATCTGCCCTGCCATGTCCATCTGTCCTGCCATGTCCATCTGTCCTGCCATGTGATCTGTCCTGCCATGTCCATCTGTCCTGCCATGTGATCTGCCCTGCCATGTCCATCTGTCCTGCCATGTCCATCTGCCCTGCCATGTCCATCTGTCCTGCCATGTATGTCTTCCCTGCCATGTCCATCTGTCCTGCCATGTCTCTCTGCCCTGCCATGTCCATCTGTCCTGCCATGTCCATCTGTCCTGCCATGTTGATCTGCCCTGCCATGTCCATCTGCCCTGCCATGTCCATCTGTCCTTCCATGGTATCTGTCCTGCCATGTCCATCTGTCCTGCCATGTGATCTGTCCTGCCATGTCCATCTGTCCTGCCATGTCTGTCTGCCCTGCCATGTCCATCTGTCCTGCCATGTCCATCTGTCCTGCCATGTCTGTCTGTCCTGCCATGTCCATCTGTCCTGCCATGTCCATCTGCCCTGCCATGTCCATCTGTCCTGCCATGTCTGTCTGTCCTGCCATGTCCATCTGTCCTGCCATGTGATCTGTCCTGCCATGTCCATCTGTCCTGCCATGTCATTCTTCCCTGCCATGTCTGTCTGTCCTGCCATGTCCATCTGTCCTGCCATGTCGATCTGTCCTGCCATGTGATCTGTCCTGCCATGTGATCTGTCCTGCCATGTCCATCTGTCCTGCCATGTCCATCTGTCCTGCCATGTCTGTCTGTCCTGCCATGTCCATCTGTCCTGCCATGTCCATCTGCCCTGCCATGTCCATCTGTCCTGCCATGTCCATCTGTCCTGCCATGTCTGTCTGTCCTGCCATGTCCATCTGTCCTGCCATGTGATCTGTCCTGCCATGTCCATCTGTCCTGCCATGTCTGTCTTCCCTGCCATGTCTGTCTGTCCTGCCATGTCCATCTGTCCTGCCATGTCGATCTGTCCTGCCATGTGATCTGTCCTGCCATGTCCATCTGTCCTGCCATGTCCATCTGTCCTGCCATGTCATTCTTCCCTGCCATGTCTGTCTGTCCTGCCATGTCCATCTGTCCTGCCATGTCGATCTGTCCTGCCATGTGATCTGTCCTGCCATGTCCATCTGTCCTGCCATGTCCATCTGTCCTGCCATGTGATCTGTCCTGCCATGTCCATCTGTCCTGCCATGTCTGTCTGCCCTGCCATGTCCATCTGTCCTGCCATGTCCATCTGTCCTGCCATGTCTGTCTGTCCTGCCATGTCCATCTGTCCTGCCATGTCCATCTGCCCTGCCATGTCCATCTGTCCTGCCATTTCCATCTGTCCTGCCATGTCCATCTGCCCTGCCATGTCCATCTGTCCTGCCATGTGATCTGTCCTGCCATGTCCATCTGTCCTGCCATGTCTGTCTTCCCTGCCATGTCTGTCTGTCCTGCCATGTCCATCTGTCCTGCCATGTCGATCTGTCCTGCCATGTGATCTGTCCTGCCATGTCCATCTGTCCTGCCATGTCCATCTGTCCTGCCATGTGATCTGTCCTGCCATGTCCATCTGTCCTGCCATGTCCATCTGTCCTGCCATGTGATCTGTCCTGCCATGTCCATCTCTCCTGCCATGTGATCTGTCCTGCCATGTCCATCTGTCCTGCCATGTGATCTGTCCTGCCATGTCCATCTGTCCTGCCATGTGATCTGTCCTGCCATGTCGATCTGTCCTGCCATGTCCATCTGTCCTGCCATGTCCATCTGTCCTGCCATGACCATCTGCCCTGCCATGTCCATCTGTCCTGCCATGTGATCTGTCCTGCCATGTCCATCTGTCCTGCCATGTCGATCTGTCCTGCCATGTGATCTGTCCCGCCATGTCCATCTGTCCTGCCATGTCCATCTGTCCTGCCATGTCCATCTGTCCTGCCATGTCTGTCTGTCCTGCCATGTCCATCTGTCCTGCCATGTGGTCTGTCCTGCCATGTCCATCTGTCCTGCCATGTCTGTCTGTCCTGCCATGTCCATCTGTCCCGCCATGTCCATCTGCCCTGCCATGTCCATCTGTCCTGCCATGTGATCTGTCCTGCCATGTCCATCTGTCCTGCCATGTGATCTGTCCTGCCATGTCCATCTGTCCTGCCATGTGATCTGTCCTGCCATGTCCATCTGTCCTGCCATGTCTGTCTGCCCTGCCATGTCCATCTGTCCTGCCATGTCTCTCTGTCCTGCCATGTCCATCTGTCCTGCCATGTGATCTGCCCTGCCATGTCCATCTGTCCTGCCATGTCGATCTGTCCTGCCATGTTCGTCTGCCCTGCCATGTCCATCTGCCCTGCCATGTCTGTCTGTCCTGCCATGTCCATCTGTCCTGCCATGTGATCTGTCCTGCCATGTCCATCTGTCCTGCCATGTCCATCTGCCCTGCCATGTCCATCTGTCCTGCCATGTGATCTGTCCTGCCATGTCCATCTGCCCTGCCATGTCCATCTTTCCTGCCATGTCCATCTGCCCTGCCATGTCCATTTGTCCTGCCATGTGATCTGTCCTGCCATGTCCATCTGTCCTGCCATGTCAATCTGCCCTGCCATGTCCGTCTGCCCTGCCATGTCCATCTGTCCTGCCATGTCTGTCTGTCCTGCCATGTCCATCTGTCCTGCCATGTCCATCTGCCCTGCCATGTCCATCTGCCCTGCCATGTCCATCTGTCCTGCCATGTATGTCTGCCTTGCCATATCCATCTGTCCTGCCATGTCTGTCTTCCCTGCCATGTCCATCTGTCCTGCCATGTCCATCTGCCCTGCCATGTCTGTCTGTCCTGCCATGTCCATCTGTCCTGCCATGTGATCTGTCCTGCCATGTGATCTGTCCTGCCATGTCCATCTGTCCTGCCATGTGAACTGCCCTGCCATGTCCATCTGTCCTGCCATGTCTGTCTGCCCTGCCATGTCTGTCTGCCCTGCCATGTCCATCTGCCCTGCCATGTCCATCTGTCCTGCCATGTATGTCTGCCCTGCCATATCCATCTGTCCTGCCATGTCTGTCTTCCCTGCCATGTCCATCTGTCCTGCCATGTCCATCTGCCCTGCCATGTCTGTCTGTCCTGCCATGTCCATCTGTCCTGCCATGTGATCTGTCCTGCCATGTGATCTGCCCTGCCATGTCCATCTGTCCTGCCATGTGATCTGTCCTGCCATGTGATCTGCACTGCCATGTCCATCTGTCCTGCCATGTGATCTGCCCTGCCATGTCCATCTGTCCTGCCATGTGATCTGCCCTGCCATGTCCATCTGTCCTGCCATGTGATCTGCCCTGCCATGTCCATCTGTCCTGCCATGTCCATCTGTCCTGCCATGTGATCTGTCCTGCCATGTCCATCTGTCCTGCCATGTCCATCTGCCTTGCCATGTCCATCTGTCCTGCCATGTGATCTGTCCTGCCATGTCCATCTGTCCTGCCATGTGATCTGTCCTGCCATGTCCATCTGTCCTGCCATGTGATCTGTCCTGCCATGTCCATCTGTCCTGCCATGTGATCTGTCCTGCCATGTCCATCTGCCCTGCCATGTCCATCTGTCCTGCCATGTCCATCTGCCCTGCCATGTGATCTGCCCTGCCATGTCCATCTGTCCTGCCATGTCCATCTGTCCTGCCATGTCCATCTGTCCTGCCATGTGATCTGTCCTGCCATGTCCATCTGTCCTGCCATGTGATCTGTCCTGCCATGTCCATCTGTCCTGCCATGTGATCTGTCCTGCCATGTCCATCTGCCCTGCCATGTCCATCTGTCCAGCCATGTCCATCTGCCCTGCCATGTGATCTGCCCTGCCATGTCCATCTGCCCTGCCATGTCCATCTGTCCTGCCATGTCCATCTGTCCTGCCATGTGATCTGTCCTGCCATGTGATCTGCCCTGCCATGTGATCTGCCCTGCCATGTCCATCTGTCCTGCCATGTCCATCTGCCCTGCCATGTCCATCTGTCCTGCCATGTCCATCTGTCCTGCCATGTCCGTCTGTCCTGCCATGTCCATCTGTCCTGCAATGTCCATCTGTCCTGCCATGTCCATCTGCCCTGCCATGTCCATCTGTCTTGCCATGTCCATCTGTCCTGCCATGTCTGTCTGCCCTTCCATGTCCATCTGTCCTGCCATGTGATCTGTCCTGCCATGTCCATCTGTCCTGCCATGTCGATCTTTCCTTCCATGTGATCTGCCCTGCCATGTCCATCTTTCCTGCCATGTCCATCTGCCCTGCCATGTCCATCTGTCCTGCCATGTCCATCTGTCCTGCCATGTATGTCTTCCCTGCCATGTCCATCTGTCCTGCCATGTCCATCTGCCCTGCCATGTCCATCTGTCCTGCCATGTCCATCTGTCCTGCCATGTCCGTCTGCCCTGCCATGTCCGTCTGTCCTGCCATGTCCATCTGTCCTGCCATGTCGATCTGCCCTGCCATGTCCATCTGTCCTGCCATGTCCATCTGTCCTGCCATGTGATCTGTCCTGCCATGTCCATCTGCCCTGCCATGTCCATCTGTCCTGCCATGTGATCTGTCCTGCCATGTCCATCTGTCCTGCCATGTCCATCTTTCCTGCCATGTGATCTGTCCTGCCATGTCCATCTGTCCTGCCATGTCTGTCTGCCCTGCCATGTCCATCTGTCCTGCCATGTCCATCTATCCTGCCATGTGATCTGTCCTGCCATGTGATCTGCCCTTCCATGTCCATCTGTCCTGCCATGTCTGTCTGCCCTGCCATGTCCATCTGTCCTGCCATGTCTGTCTGCCCTGCCATGTCCATCTGTCCTGCCATGTCTGTCTGTCCTGCCATGTCCATCTGTCCTGCCAGGTGATCTGTCCTGCCATGTCCATCTGCCCTGCCATGTCTGTCTGTCCTGCCATGTCCATCTGTCCTGCCATGTCCATCTGCCCTGCCATGTCCATCTGTCCTGCCATTTCCATCTGTCCTGCCATGTCCATCTGCCCTGCCATGTCCATCTGTCCTGCCATGTGATCTGTCCTGCCATGTCCATCTGTCCTGCCATGTCTGTCTTCCCTGCCATGTCTGTCTGTCCTGCCATGTCCATCTGTCCTGCCATGTCGATCTGTCCTGCCATGTGATCTGTCCTGCCATGTCCATCTGTCCTGCCATGTCCATCTGTCCTGCCATGTGATCTGTCCTGCCATGTCCATCTGTCCTGCCATGTCCATCTGTCCTGCCATGTGATCTGTCCTGCCATGTCCATCTCTCCTGCCATGTGATCTGTCCTGCCATGTCCATCTGTCCTGCCATGTGATCTGTCCTGCCATGTCCATCTGTCCTGCCATGTGATCTGTCCTGCCATGTCGATCTGTCCTGCCATGTCCATCTGTCCTGCCATGTCCATCTGTCCTGCCATGACCATCTGCCCTGCCATGTCCATCTGTCCTGCCATGTGATCTGTCCTGCCATGTCCATCTGTCCTGCCATGTCGATCTGTCCTGCCATGTGATCTGTCCCGCCATGTCCATCTGTCCTGCCATGTCCATCTGTCCTGCCATGTCCATCTGTCCTGCCATGTCTGTCTGTCCTGCCATGTCCATCTGTCCTGCCATGTGGTCTGTCCTGCCATGTCCATCTGTCCTGCCATGTCTGTCTGTCCTGCCATGTCCATCTGTCCCGCCATGTCCATCTGCCCTGCCATGTCCATCTGTCCTGCCATGTGATCTGTCCTGCCATGTCCATCTGTCCTGCCATGTGATCTGTCCTGCCATGTCCATCTGTCCTGCCATGTGATCTGTCCTGCCATGTCCATCTGTCCTGCCATGTCTGTCTGCCCTGCCATGTCCATCTGTCCTGCCATGTCTCTCTGTCCTGCCATGTCCATCTGTCCTGCCATGTGATCTGCCCTGCCATGTCCATCTGTCCTGCCATGTCGATCTGTCCTGCCATGTTCGTCTGCCCTGCCATGTCCATCTGCCCTGCCATGTCTGTCTGTCCTGCCATGTCCATCTGTCCTGCCATGTGATCTGTCCTGCCATGTCCATCTGTCCTGCCATGTCCATCTGCCCTGCCATGTCCATCTGTCCTGCCATGTGATCTGTCCTGCCATGTCCATCTGCCCTGCCATGTCCATCTTTCCTGCCATGTCCATCTGCCCTGCCATGTCCATTTGTCCTGCCATGTGATCTGTCCTGCCATGTCCATCTGTCCTGCCATGTCAATCTGCCCTGCCATGTCCGTCTGCCCTGCCATGTCCATCTGTCCTGCCATGTCTGTCTGTCCTGCCATGTCCATCTGTCCTGCCATGTCCATCTGCCCTGCCATGTCCATCTGCCCTGCCATGTCCATCTGTCCTGCCATGTATGTCTGCCTTGCCATATCCATCTGTCCTGCCATGTCTGTCTTCCCTGCCATGTCCATCTGTCCTGCCATGTCCATCTGCCCTGCCATGTCTGTCTGTCCTGCCATGTCCATCTGTCCTGCCATGTGATCTGTCCTGCCATGTGATCTGTCCTGCCATGTCCATCTGTCCTGCCATGTGAACTGCCCTGCCATGTCCATCTGTCCTGCCATGTCTGTCTGCCCTGCCATGTCTGTCTGCCCTGCCATGTCCATCTGCCCTGCCATGTCCATCTGTCCTGCCATGTATGTCTGCCCTGCCATATCCATCTGTCCTGCCATGTCTGTCTTCCCTGCCATGTCCATCTGTCCTGCCATGTCCATCTGCCCTGCCATGTCTGTCTGTCCTGCCATGTCCATCTGTCCTGCCATGTGATCTGTCCTGCCATGTGATCTGCCCTGCCATGTCCATCTGTCCTGCCATGTGATCTGTCCTGCCATGTGATCTGCACTGCCATGTCCATCTGTCCTGCCATGTGATCTGCCCTGCCATGTCCATCTGTCCTGCCATGTGATCTGCCCTGCCATGTCCATCTGTCCTGCCATGTGATCTGCCCTGCCATGTCCATCTGTCCTGCCATGTCCATCTGTCCTGCCATGTGATCTGTCCTGCCATGTCCATCTGTCCTGCCATGTCCATCTGCCTTGCCATGTCCATCTGTCCTGCCATGTGATCTGTCCTGCCATGTCCATCTGTCCTGCCATGTGATCTGTCCTGCCATGTCCATCTGTCCTGCCATGTGATCTGTCCTGCCATGTCCATCTGTCCTGCCATGTGATCTGTCCTGCCATGTCCATCTGCCCTGCCATGTCCATCTGTCCTGCCATGTCCATCTGCCCTGCCATGTGATCTGCCCTGCCATGTCCATCTGTCCTGCCATGTCCATCTGTCCTGCCATGTGATCTGTCCTGCCATGTCCATCTGTCCTGCCATGTGATCTGTCCTGCCATGTCCATCTGTCCTGCCATGTGATCTGTCCTGCCATGTCCATCTGCCCTGCCATGTCCATCTGTCCAGCCATGTCCATCTGCCCTGCCATGTGATCTGCCCTGCCATGTCCATCTGCCCTGCCATGTCCATCTGTCCTGCCATGTCCATCTGTCCTGCCATGTGATCTGTCCTGCCATGTGATCTGCCCTGCCATGTGATCTGCCCTGCCATGTCCATCTGTCCTGCCATGTCCATCTGCCCTGCCATGTCCATCTGTCCTGCCATGTCCATCTGTCCTGCCATGTCCATCTGCCTTGCCATGTCCATCTGTCCTGCCATGTGATCTGTCCTGCCATGTCCATCTGTCCTGCCATGTCCATCTGCCCTGCCATGTCCATCTGTCCTGCCATGTCCATCTGTCCTGCCATGTGATCTGTCCTGCCATGTCCATCTGTCCTGCCATGTGATCTGTCCTGCCATGTCTGTCTGTCCTGCCATGTCCATCTGTCCTGCCATGTCTGTCTGTCCTGCCATGTCCATCTGCCCTGCCATGTCCATCTGCCCTGCCATGTCCGTCTGTCCTGCCATGTCTGTCTGTCCTGCCATGTCCATCTGTCCTGCCATGTCCATCTGTCCTGCCATGTTATCTGTCCTGCCATGTCGATCTGTCCTGCCATGTCGATCTGTCCTGCCATGTGATCTGTCCTGCCATGTTATCTGTCCTGCCATGTCGATCTGTCCTGCCATGTCGATCTGTCCTGCCATGTGATCTGTCCTGCCATGTCCATCTGTCCTGCCATGTCCATCTGCCCTGCCATGTCCATCTGTCCTGCCATGTCCATCTGTCCTGCCATGTCCGTCTGTCCTGCCATGTCCATCTGTCCTGCAATGTCCATCTGTCCTGCCATGTCCATCTGCCCTGCCATGTCCATCTGTCTTGCCATGTCCATCTGTCCTGCCATGTCTGTCTGCCCTTCCATGTCCATCTGTCCTGCCATGTGATCTGTCCTGCCATGTCCATCTGTCCTGCCATGTCGATCTTTCCTTCCATGTGATCTGCCCTGCCATGTCCATCTTTCCTGCCATGTCCATCTGCCCTGCCATGTCCATCTGTCCTGCCATGTCCATCTGTCCTGCCATGTATGTCTTCCCTGCCATGTCCATCTGTCCTGCCATGTCCATCTGCCCTGCCATGTCCATCTGTCCTGCCATGTCCATCTGTCCTGCCATGTCCGTCTGCCCTGCCATGTCCGTCTGTCCTGCCATGTCCATCTGTCCTGCCATGTCGATCTGCCCTGCCATGTCCATCTGTCCTGCCATGTCCATCTGTCCTGCCATGTCCATCTGTCCTGCCATGTGATCTGTCCTGCCATGTCCATCTGCCCTGCCATGTCCATCTGTCCTGCCATGTGATCTGTCCTGCCATGTCCATCTGTCCTGCCATGTCCATCTTTCCTGCCATGTGATCTGTCCTGCCATGTCCATCTGTCCTGCCATGTCTGTCTGCCCTGCCATGTCCATCTGTCCTGCCATGTCCATCTATCCTGCCATGTGATCTGTCCTGCCATGTGATCTGCCCTTCCATGTCCATCTGTCCTGCCATGTCTGTCTGCCCTGCCATGTCCATCTGTCCTGCCATGTCTGTCTGCCCTGCCATGTCCATCTGTCCTGCCATGTCTGTCTGTCCTGCCATGTCCATCTGTCCTGCCAGGTGATCTGTCCTGCCATGTCCATCTGCCCTGCCATGTCCATCTGTCCTGCCATGTGATCTGTCCTGCCATGTCCATCTGCCCTGCCATGTGATCTGTCCTGCCATGTGATCTGTCCTGCCATGTCCATCTGCCCTGCCATGTCCATCTGTCCTGCCATGTGATCTGTCCTGCCATGTCCATCTGCCCTGCCATGTGATCTGTCCTGCCATGTGATCTGTCCTGCCATGTCCATCTGCCCTGCCATGTCCATCTGTCCTGCCATGTGATCTGTCCTGCCATGTCCATCTGTCCTGCCATGTCCATCTGTCCTGCCATGTCCATCTGCCCTGCCATGTCCATCTGTCCTGCCATGTGATCTGTCCTGCCATGTCCATCTGTCCTGCCATGTCCATCTGCCCTGCCATGTCCATCTGTCCTGCCATGTGATCTGTCCTGCCATGTACATCTGTCCTGCCATGTCCATCTGCCCTGCCATGTCCATCTGTCCTGCCATGTGATCTGCCCTGCCATGTCCATCTGTCCTGCCATGTGATCTGTCCTGCCATGTCCATCTGTCCTGCCATGTGATCTGTCCTGCCATGTCGATCTGTCCTGCCATGTCCATCTGTCCTGCCATGTGATCTGTCCTGCCATGTCCATCTGTCCTGCCATGTAATTATGTCCTGCCATGTCCATCTGCCCTGCCATGTCCATCTGTCCTGCCATGTGATCTGTCCTGCCATGTCCATCTGTCCTGCCATGTGATCTGTCCTGCCATGTCCATCTGTCCTGCCATGTGATCTGTCCTGCCATGTCCATCTGTCCTGCCATGTCATCTGCCCTGCCATGTCATCTGCCCTGCCATGTCCATCTGTCCTGCCATGTGATCTGCCCTGCCATGTCATCTGTCCTGCCATGTCCATCTGTCCTGCCATGTCATCTGCCCTGCCATGTCCATCTGTCCTGCCATGTGATCTGCCCTGCCATGTCCATCTGTCCTGCCATGTGATCTGCCCTGCCATGTCCATCTGTCCTGCCATGTCTGTCTGTCCTGCCATGTCCATCTGTCCTGCCATATGATGTGTCCTGCCATGTCTGTCTGTCCTGCCATGTCCATCTGTCCTGCCATGTCCATCTGTCCTGCCATGTGATGTGTCCTGCCATGTCCATCTGTCCTGCCATGTGATCTGTCCTGCCATGTCCATCTGTCCTGCCATGTCTGTCTTCCCTGCCATGTCCATCTGTCCTGCCATGTCCATCTGTCCTGCCATGTGATCTGTCCTGCCATGTCGATCTGTCCTGCCATGTCCATCTGTCCTGCCATGTCTGTCTGTCCTGCCATGTCCATCTGTCCTGCCATGTCCATCTGTCCTGCCATGTGATCTGTCCTGCCATGTCCATCTGTCCTGCCATGTCGATCTTTCCTGCCATGTCCATCTGTCCTGCCATGTCTGTCTGTCCTGCCATGTCCATCTGTCCTGCCATGTGATCTGTCCTGCCATGTCCATCTGTCCTGCCATGTCTGTCTGTCCTGCCATGTCCATCTGTCCTGCCATGTCCATCTGCCCTGCCATGTCCACCTGTCCTGCCATGTGATCTGTCCTGCCATGTCCATCTGTCCTGCCATGTGATCTGTCCTGCCATGTCCATCTTTCCTGCCATGTCCATCTGTCCTGCCATGTGATCTGTCCTGCCATGTCCATCTGTCCTGCCATGTGATCTGCCATGCCATGTCCATCTGTCCTGCCATGTCCATCTGCCCTGCCATGTCCATCTGTCCTGCCATGTGATCTGTCCTGCCATGTCCATCTGCCCTGCCATGTCCATCTGTCCTGCCATGTGATTTGTCCTGCCATGTCCATCTGTCCTGCCATGTGATCTGTCCTGCCATGTCCATCTGTCCTGCCATGTCCATCTGCCCTGCCATGTCCATCTGTCCTGCCATGTCCGTCTGTCCTGCCATGTCGATCTGTCCAACCATGTCCATCTGTCCTGCCATGTGATCTGTCCTGCCATGTCCATCTGTCCTGCCATGTGATCTGTCCTGCCATGTCCATCTGTCCTGCCATGTCCATCTGTCCTGCCATGTCCATCTGTCCTGCCATGTGATCTGTCCTGCCATGTCCATCTGTCCTGCCATGTCCATCTGCCCTGCCATGTCCATCTGTCCTGCCATGTGATCTGTCCTGCCATGTCCATCTGTCCTGCCATGTCATCTGCCCTGCCATGTGATCTGCCCTGCCATGTCGATCTGTCCTGCCATGTCCATCTGTCCTGCCATGTGATCTGCCCTGCCATGTCCATCTGTCCTGCCATGTGATTTGTCCTGCCATGTCCATCTGTCCTGCCATGTGATCTGTCCTGCCATGTCCATCTGTCCTGCCATGTGATCTGCCCTGCCATGACCATCTGTCCTGCCATGTGATCTGCCCTGCCATGTCCATCTGTCGTGCCATGTCCATCTGCCCTGCCATGTCCATCTGTCCTGCCATGTCCATCTGTCCTGCCATGTGATCTGTCCTGCCATGTCCATCTGTCCTGCCATGTCCATCTGCACTGCCATGTCCATCTGTCCTGCCATGTCCATCTTTCCTGCCATGTCCATCTGTCCTGCCATGTCCATCTGCCCTGCCATGTCAATCTGTCCTGCCATGTGATCTGTTCTGCCATGTCCATCTGTCCTGCCATGTCCATCTGTCCTGCCATGTCTGTCTGTCCTGCCATGTCCATCTGTCCTGCCATGTCCATCTGTCCTGCCATGTGATCTGTCCTGCCATGTCCATCTGTCCTGCCATGTCGATCTGTCCTGCCATGTCCATCTGTCCTGCCATGTCTGTCTGTCCTGCCATGTCCATCTGTCCTGCCATGTGATCTGTCCTGCCATGTCCATCTGTCCTGCCATGTCTGTCTGTCCTGCCATGTCCATCTGTCCTGCCATGTCCATCTGCCCTGCCATGTCCACCTGTCCTGCCATGTGATCTGTCCTGCCATGTCCATCTGTCCTGCCATGTGATCTGTCCTGCCATGTCCATCTTTCCTGCCATGTCCATCTGTCCTGCCATGTGATCTGTCCTGCCATGTCCATCTGTCCTGCCATGTGATCTGCCATGCCATGTCCATCTGTCCTGCCATGTCCATCTGCCCTGCCATGTCCATCTGTCCTGCCATGTCCATCTGTCCTGCCATGTGATCTGTCCTGCCATGTCCATCTGCCCTGCCATGTCCATCTGTCCTGCCATGTGATCTGTCCTGCCATGTCCATCTGCCCTGCCATGTCCATCTGCCCTGCCATGTGATCTGTCCTGCCATGTCCATCTGCCCTGCCATGTCCATCTGTCCTGCCATGTGATCTGTCCTGCCATGTCCATCTGCCCTGCCATGTCCATCTGTCCTGCCATGTGATCTGCCCTGCCATGTCCATCTGTCCTGCCATGTGATCTGCCCTGCCATGTGATCTGTCCTGCCATGTGATCTGTCCTGCCATGTCCATCTGCCCTGCCATGTCCATCTGTCCTGCCATGTGATCTGCCCTGCCATGTGATCTGCCCTGCCATGTCCATCTGCCCTGCCATGTCCATCTGTCCTGCCATGTGATCTGTCCTGCCATGTGATCTGCCCTGCCATGTGATCTGTCCTGCCATGTGATCTGCCCTGCCATGTCCATCTGCCCTGCCATGTCCATCTGTCCTGCCATGTCTGTCTGTCCTGCCATGTCCATCTGTCCTGCCATATGATGTGTCCTGCCATGTCTGTCTGTCCTGCCATGTCCATCTGTCCTGCCATGTCCATCTGTCCTGCCATGTCCATCTGCCCTGCCATGTCCATCTGTCCTGCCATGTCGATCTGTCCTGCCATGTCCATCTGTCCTGCCATGTGATCTGTCCTGCCATGTCCATCTGTCCTGCCATGTGATCTGTCCTGCCATGTCCATCTGTCCTGCCATGTGATCTGTCCTGCCATGTCCATCTGTCCTGCCATGTCCATCTGCCCTGCCATGTCCATCTGTCCTGCCATGTGATCTGTCCTGCCATGTCCATCTGTCCTGCCATGTCCATCTGCCCTGCCATGTCCATCTGTCCTGCCATGTGATCTGTCCTGCCATGTCCATCTGTCCTGCCATGTCTGTCTGTCCTGCCATGTGATCTGTCCTGCCATGTCCATCTGTCCTGCCATGTCTGTCTTCCCTGCCATGTCCATCTGTCCTGCCATGTCCATCTGTCCTGCCATGTGATCTGTCCTGCCATGTCGATCTGTCCTGCCATGTCCATCTGTCCTGCCATGTCTGTCTGTCCTGCCATGTCCATCTGTCCTGCCATGTCCATCTGTCCTGCCATGTGATCTGTCCTGCCATGTCCATCTGTCCTGCCATGTCGATCTTTCCTGCCATGTCCATCTGTCCTGCCATGTCTGTCTGTCCTGCCATGTCCATCTGTCCTGCCATGTGATCTGTCCTGCCATGTCCATCTGTCCTGCCATGTCTGTCTGTCCTGCCATGTCCATCTGTCCTGCCATGTCCATCTGCCCTGCCATGTCCACCTGTCCTGCCATGTGATCTGTCCTGCCATGTCCATCTGTCCTGCCATGTGATCTGTCCTGCCATGTCCATCTTTCCTGCCATGTCCATCTGTCCTGCCATGTGATCTGTCCTGCCATGTCCATCTGTCCTGCCATGTGATCTGCCATGCCATGTCCATCTGTCCTGCCATGTCCATCTGCCCTGCCATGTCCATCTGTCCTGCCATGTGATCTGTCCTGCCATGTCCATCTGCCCTGCCATGTCCATCTGTCCTGCCATGTGATTTGTCCTGCCATGTCCATCTGTCCTGCCATGTGATCTGTCCTGCCATGTCCATCTGTCCTGCCATGTCCATCTGCCCTGCCATGTCCATCTGTCCTGCCATGTCCGTCTGTCCTGCCATGTCGATCTGTCCAACCATGTCCATCTGTCCTGCCATGTGATCTGTCCTGCCATGTCCATCTGTCCTGCCATGTGATCTGTCCTGCCATGTCCATCTGTCCTGCCATGTCCATCTGTCCTGCCATGTCCATCTGTCCTGCCATGTGATCTGTCCTGCCATGTCCATCTGTCCTGCCATGTCCATCTGCCCTGCCATGTCCATCTGTCCTGCCATGTGATCTGTCCTGCCATGTCCATCTGTCCTGCCATGTCATCTGCCCTGCCATGTGATCTGCCCTGCCATGTCGATCTGTCCTGCCATGTCCATCTGTCCTGCCATGTGATCTGCCCTGCCATGTCCATCTGTCCTGCCATGTGATCTGTCCTGCCATGTCCATCTGTCCTGCCATGTCATCTGCCCTGCCATGTGATCTGCCCTGCCATGTGATCTGCCCTGCCATGACCATCTGTCCTGCCATGTGATCTGCCCTGCCATGTCCATCTGTCGTGCCATGTCCATCTGCCCTGCCATGTCCATCTGTCCTGCCATGTCCATCTGTCCTGCCATGTCCATCTGTCCTGCCATGTGATCTGTCCTGCCATGTCCATCTGTCCTGCCATGTCCATCTGCACTGCCATGTCCATCTGTCCTGCCATGTCCATCTTTCCTGCCATGTCCATCTGTCCTGCCATGTCCATCTGCCCTGCCATGTCAATCTGTCCTGCCATGTGATCTGTTCTGCCATGTCCATCTGTCCTGCCATGTCCATCTGTCCTGCCATGTCTGTCTGTCCTGCCATGTCCATCTGTCCTGCCATGTCCATCTGTCCTGCCATGTGATCTGTCCTGCCATGTCCATCTGTCCTGCCATGTCGATCTGTCCTGCCATGTCCATCTGTCCTGCCATGTCTGTCTGTCCTGCCATGTCCATCTGTCCTGCCATGTGATCTGTCCTGCCATGTCCATCTGTCCTGCCATGTCTGTCTGTCCTGCCATGTCCATCTGTCCTGCCATGTCCATCTGCCCTGCCATGTCCACCTGTCCTGCCATGTGATCTGTCCTGCCATGTCCATCTGTCCTGCCATGTGATCTGTCCTGCCATGTCCATCTTTCCTGCCATGTCCATCTGTCCTGCCATGTGATCTGTCCTGCCATGTCCATCTGTCCTGCCATGTGATCTGCCATGCCATGTCCATCTGTCCTGCCATGTCCATCTGCCCTGCCATGTCCATCTGTCCTGCCATGTGATCTGTCCTGCCATGTCCATCTGCCCTGCCATGTCCATCTGTCCTGCCATGTGATCTGTCCTGCCATGTCCATCTGCCCTGCCATGTCCATCTGTCCTGCCATGTGATCTGCCCTGCCATGTCCATCTGTCCTGCCATGTGATCTGCCCTGCCATGTGATCTGTCCTGCCATGTGATCTGTCCTGCCATGTCCATCTGCCCTGCCATGTCCATCTGTCCTGCCATGTGATCTGCCCTGCCATGTGATCTGCCCTGCCATGTCCATCTGCCCTGCCATGTCCATCTGTCCTGCCATGTGATCTGTCCTGCCATGTGATCTGCCCTGCCATGTGATCTGTCCTGCCATGTGATCTGCCCTGCCATGTCCATCTGCCCTGCCATGTCCATCTGTCCTGCCATGTCCATCTGCCCTGCCATGTTCATCTGTCCTGCCATGTGATCTGTCCTGCCATGTCCATCTGTCCTGCCATGTCCATCTGTCCTGCCATGTGATCTGTCCTGCCATGTCCATCTGCCCTGCCATGTCCATCTGTCCTGCCATGTCGATCTGTCCTGCCATGTCCATCTGTCCTGCCATGTGATCTGTCCTGCCATGTCCATCTGTCCTGCCATGTGATCTGTCCTGCCATGTCCATCTGTCCTGCCATGTGATCTGTCCTGCCATGTCCATCTGTCCTGCCATGTCCATCTGCCCTGCCATGTCCATCTGTCCTGCCATGTGATCTGTCCTGCCATGTCCATCTGTCCTGCCATGTCCATCTGCCCTGCCATGTCCATCTGTCCTGCCATGTGATCTGTCCTGCCATGTCCATCTGTCCTGCCATGTCTGTCTGCCCTGCCATGTGATCTGTCCTGCCATGTCCATCTGTCCTGCCATGTCTGTCTGCCCTGCCATGTCCATCTGTCCTGCCATGTCGATCTGTCCTGCCATGTCCATCTGCCCTGCCATGTCGATCTGTCCTGCCATGTCCATCTGCCCTGCCATGTCCAGCTGTCCTGCCATGTGATCTGTCCTGCCATGTCCATCTGTCCTGCCATGTGATCTGTCCTGCCATGTCCATCTGTCCTGCCATGTCCGTCTGTCCTGCCATGTCCATCTGTCCTGCCATGTCCATCTGCCCTGCCATGTCCATCTGTCCTGCCATGTGATCTGTCCTGCCATGTCCATCTGTCCTACCATGTCTGTCTTCCCTGCCATGTCCATCTGTCCTGCCATGTCCGTCTGTCCTGCCATGTCCATCTGTCCTGCCATGTCCATCTGCCCTGCCATGTCCATTTGTCCTGCCATATCTGTCTGTCCTGCCATGTCCATCTGTCCTGCCATGTCGATCTGTCCTGCCATGTCCATCTGCCCTGCCATGTCCATCTGTCCTGCCATGTGATCTGTCCTGCCATGTCCATCTGTCCTGCCATGTCTGTCTGCCCTGCCATGTGATCTGTCCTGCCATGTCCATCTGTCCTGCCATGTCTGTCTGCCCTGCCATGTCCATCTGTCCTGCCATGTCCATCTGTCCTGCCATGTCCATCTGCCCTGCCATGTCCATCTGTCCTGCCATGTGATCTGTCCTGCCATGTCCATCTGTCCTGCCATGTCCATCTGCCCTGCCATGTCCATCTGTCCTGCCATGTGATCTGTCCTGCCATGTCCATCTGTCCTGCCATGTCCGTCTGTCCTACCATGTCTGTCTGCCCTGCCATGTCCATCTGTCCTGCCATGTCCATCTGTCCTGCCATGTCCATCTGTCCTGCCATGTCCGTCTGTCCTGCCATGTCCATCTGCCCTGCCATGTCCATTTGTCCTGCCATGTCTGTCTGTCCTGCCATGTCCATCTGCCCTGCCATGTCCATCTGTCCTGCCATGTGATCTGTCCTGCCATGTCCATCTGTCCTGCCATGTAATCTGTCCTGCCATGTCCATCTGTCCTGCCATGTCCATCTGTCCTGCCATGTCGATCTGTCCTGCCATGTCCATCTGTCCTGCCATTTCCATCTGCCCTGCCATGTGATCTGCCCTGCCATGTCCATCTGTCCTGCCATGTCTGTCTGTCCTGCCATGTCCATCTGTCCTGCCATGTATGTCTGTCCTGCCATGTCCATCTGTCCTGCCATGTCTGTCTGCCCTGCCATGTCCATCTGTCCTGCCATGTCTGTCTGCCCTGCCATGTCTGTCTGTCCTGCCATGTCCATCTGCCCTGCCATGTCCACCTGTCCTGCCATGTGATCTGTCCTGCCATGTCCATCTGTCCTGCCATGTGATCTGTCCTGCCATGTCCCTCTGTCCTGCCATGTCCATCTGCCCTGCCATGTCCATCTGTCCTGCCATGTGATCTGTCCTGCCATGTCCATCTGTCCTGCCATGTGATCTGTCCTGCCATGTCGATCTGTCCTGCCATGTGATCTGTCCTGCCATGTCCATCTGTCCTGCCATGTGATCTGTCCTGCCATGTCCATCTGTCCTGCCATGTCTGTCTGCCCTGCCATGTCCATCTGTCCTGCCATGTCTGTCTGTCCTGCCATGTCCATCTGTCCTGCCCTGTCCATCTGTCCTGCCATGTGATCTGTCCTGCCATGTCCATCTGTCCTGCCATGTGATCTGCCCTGCCATGTCCATCTGTCCTGCCATGTGATCTGTCCTGCCATGTCCATCTGTCCTGCCATGTCCATCTGCCCTGCCATGTCCATCTGTCCTGCCATGTCCATCTGTCCTGCCATGTCGATCTGTCCTGCCATGTCTGTCTGCCCTGCCTTGTCTGTCTGCCCTGCCATGTCCATCTGTCCTGCCATGTGATCTGTCCTGCCATGTCCATCTGCCCTGCCATGTCTGTCTGTCCTGCCATGTCCATCTGTCCTGCCATGTGATCTGTCCTGCCATGTCCATCTGTCCTGCCATGTGATCTGTTCTGCCATGTCCATCTGTCCTGCCATGTCTGTCTGTCCTGCCATGTCCATCTGTCCTGCCATGTCCGTCTGTCCTGCCATGTCTGTCTGCCCTGCCATGTCCATCTGTCCTGCCATGTCTGTCTGCCCTGCCATGTCTGTCTGTCCTGCCATGTCCATCTGTCCTGCCATGTCGATCTGTCCTGCCATGTGATCTGTCCTGCCATGTCCATCTGTCCTGCCATGTGATCTGTTCTGCCATATCAATCTGTCCTGCCATGTCCATCTGTCCTGCCATGTCTGTCATCCCTGCCATGTCCATCTGTCCTGCCATGTCTGTCTGTCCTGCCATGTCCATCTGTCCTGCCATGTCCATCTGTCCTGCCATGTCGATCTGTCCCGCCATGTCCGTCTGTCCTGCCATTTCCATCTGCCCTGCCATGTCCATCTGTCCTGCCATGTGATCTGCCCTGCCATGTCCATCTGTCCTGCCATGTCCATCTGTCCTGCCATGTGATCTGTCCTGCCATGTCCATCTGTCCTGCCATGTGATCTGCCCTGCCATGTTCATCTGTCCTGCCATGTCTTTCTGTCCTGCCATGTCTGTCTGTCCTGCCATGTCCATCTGTCCTGCCATGTGATCTGTCCTGCCATGTCCATCTGTCCTGCCATGTGATCTGTCCTGCCATGTCCATCTGTCCTGCCATGTCTGTCTGCCCTGCCATGTCCATCTGTCCTGCCATGTCGATCTGTCCTGCCATGTCCATCTGTCCTGCCATGTCTGTCTGTCCTGCCATGTCCATCTGTCCTGCCATGTCCATCTGCCCTGCCATGTCCATCTGTCCTGCCATGTGATCTGTCCTGCCATGTCCATCTGTCCTGCCATGTGATCTGTCCTGCCATGTCCATCTGTCCTGCCATGTCTGTCTGCCCTGCCATGTCCATCTGTCCTGCCATGTTGATCTGTCCTGCCATGTCCATCTGTCCTGCCATGTCTATCTGCCCTGCCATGTCCGTCTGTCCTGCCATGTCCATCTGTCCTGCCATGTTGATCTGTCCTGCCATGTCCATCTGTCCTGCCATGTCCATCTGTCCTGCCATGTTGATCTGTCCTGCCATGTCCATCTGTCCTGCCATGTCCATCTGCCCTGCCATGTCCATCTGTCCTGCCATGTGATCTGTCCTGCCATGTGATCTGTCCTGCCATGTCCATCTGTCCTGCCATGTCTGTCTGCCCTGCCATGTCCATCTGTCCTGCCATGTTGATCTGTCCTGCCATGTCCATCTGTCCTGCCATGTCTATCTGCCCTGCCATGTCCGTCTGTCCTGCCATGTCCATCTGTCCTGCCATGTTGATCTGTCCTGCCATGTCCATCTGTCCTGCCATGTTGATCTGTCCTGCCATGTCCATCTGTCCTGCCATGTCCATCTGACCTGCCATGTCTGTCTATCCTGCCATGTCCATCTGCCCTGCCATGTCCATCTGTCCTGCCATGTGATCTGTCCTGCCATGTGATCTGTCCTGCCATGTCCATCTGTCCTGCCATGTCTGTCTGCCCTGCCATGTCCATCTGTCCTGCCATGTTGATCTGTCCTGCCATGTCCATCTGTCCTGCCATGTCTATCTGCCCTGCCATGTCCGTCTGTCCTGCCATGTCCATCTGTCCTGCCATGTTGATCTGTCCTGCCATGTCCATCTGTCCTGCCATGTCCATCTGTCCTGCCATGTTGATCTGTCCTGCCATGTCCATCTGTCCTGCCATGTCCATCTGACCTGCCATGTCTGTCTATCCTGCCATGTCCATCTGTCCTGCCATGTCCATCTGTCCTGCCATGTCCATCTGCCCCGCCATGTCCATCTGTCCTGCCATGTGATCTGCCCTGCCATGTCCATCTGTCCTGCCATGTCTGTCTGTCCTGCCATGTGATTTAAAGGCTCCTAATTAGAAGTGTTTCATAATTCAAAGAAATGTTTTATGGAAGTATTTGACAGTGTTGACTGTATTAGACTATTGTGGCAATGGATCCTTATTCCTAGTTTATAACTAGTTCAGTGTGTAAACTAATTTGGAGAAAATACTTAAGTGACAATTTTGTGGGTAAACGCTCTAAAGAGACACTGTAAAACCAAACATTTGAAGGAACTGTTTCCCAATCTGTGGGTTGCCCCAATAATTGCCTGCCAGTGACTGTGGCCACAGCAGAGAGGAGCTTCTCAAAGCACAAGGTCATCAAGACCTACCAAAGGTCATCCATGCAACAGCATCGCCTTGCTGGTCTTGCAATAGTCAGCATCAACCATTAGATGGGCAAACAGCTGTCCTATGAGGAAGACAAGGAGGCAGACATTTTGAAGACAAGACACAGTGACTGATACTGTGAATAATGTATGTTATTATTAGATGTTATGCTGATTAGTGTAAGACATTAAGATAATTAATTAATAATTAATTAAGACAAGATAATTAAGCATTACTTTAAGTGTTGCTTTGGTACTTATTCAAAGTAAACATTTTTATGATCTCATCTGTTCATCAGTTCAATTTGTTACCATATTGTTGGGATCTGAGGAGTCTTTCAGCGGTTGTCCACCAGAGGTCCTGCTGGTGCACAGTCAGTCGGAGGATGGAATCTCCAGCAGGTAGGCCGCTGCACACCTGTATCTCATCCAGAGACAGGATGAAAGGAGTCTGCTGCCTGCTTCAGTGCCTGAGTGTTCCCCTCCTGGATTAATTATCAAGACTGGACCAGCTCCCACTGAGACTCCCTGGCCATCACGACCGTGTCTTCTCTGTTCCTGAGAACATTGGATTTCCTCAAACCACGGCCGGACTTCTTTCCCTGACTACACCTGTCTGCCGTCCTGCCATCCTCTTCACTTCATTTCAGGAACTGCTCGGATCTCACCCACCCTTCACCACATCTTCACAGAGTCTGCTGTAAATAAAATGTCTTTAGATCTCCTCTGTCTCCTAAACGTGTTGCATGTGGGACAAGCAGCTCGCTGAAACCGTGACACATATAGAGGAATCTTTTCCTGGTATTATGATGTTTTATGAGATTAGCCTGCCTCAGCAGCTCAACTTAAGATGTTTTTATTTTACCTGTTTTGCTCATGAAGTGTAACAGATTGTGACATCTTAGAAGACCATCTAAAGGGTTGGAAATCTCTTCATCACAGCTGAACAAACCACAGGCCCCCAGACAGCATCTTGCCTAGGGCTCCACATATCTGGAAACGGCCCTGCATCTGCGTTACAGTCCCATGTTACAACATGGACTCCTGGGGCTGATAGACAAGTGTGGCACATTTGTGCACATATGTGCACGTTTTCCTTTCTAACTTTAGTGGGTGCAGCTTATATTCTGGTATGGTGAATGGTCTTGTTGCGCCCAGTCTAGGGGTTCCTGAATGTAACATTAATATACCTTCCTTCAAATTGAATCAGACTGGCTCACAGGGGAGGTTTAAAAAAAAAAAAAAATAGTATGTATTTAAAACATGAAGAGGATTCAACAAAAAATGACTGATCTAAATAAAGTCAGAGATAAGATATTTAAAGTAACCTTAAAGTGAGCAAACGGCAAAATAACAAAACAAATCCTATTCTCTTCATCAAACTTACCTAGTCCAAAAAGAAATACGAAAACAAAAACAGCTTCTTACCTCTACGGAACACAAACAGGAGAAAACTCAAACAAAAGAAGTTCAACAATTACTCTGTACAACACTCCTGATACAGTGTAAAGGATGATACACTCCATCCCTCTGAGCCCCAATCAGGCACGTCGTTCTTCCTCCTTTTATGAAGCAGAACAGCCAATCACGGTCTGACCCGACTCCTCAGGCAGCCCAATCCTGGGAAGGCAACGCCGCATCTGTCATCGTTAGCAAACACCTATTCACAAAATAAAAACATAAACACACAGCATGACAACTGCAGTGGTAACAAGTCTGGAAAATACAAAAGTCCAAAACTTTGATCTTTTTGTCATTAACTAGCTGCATCACTGTTATCTGCCATGATTATATTTCCAGGTTCCACTCCCACAGGAGCAGAAATGTGATGTCTGCGTAGCTAGACTCTGTCTTAGTAAATTACTAAAACTCTTAGGCATGGGAAGTCTTTCTCTTTGTTGGGAAATGTTGGTTGTCATGTTTGGTGACACTGGTTATTGCCTATCCTCTGCTGCTTTTTGCATTGTTTTGATTTCTTGAGATGTAGAAGCCATGTTGTAAATCTTGGCCGTGCCCTCTAAGGAATGACAAGAACCAATTTCCAGTGCATGATATGTAAGAAAGGAACTGCTGTGAAGTGTAAGTGCAGAATTTTACATTTTATATGTCAAATAATGGCTTTGGATAAACTGTAAATAATTGTCTTTTGTATATTTTTCTGCCAGTGTCCGGAATCCACTTCCAAATTATTTTATTGTTTCTTTTATTGTTGTTGCTTGTTTGACATGTAGACTGTACCCAGGACTGGGGACAGTTATCCCAGGGATCCACCGCACGTGGAAACGCCGCGATGCAACTGCGCCGTACCTTCGCAGCTGATCGCAGCAACACTAGTAGCAAGGACTGGCTCTACCAGGTGCACTGCGGGGCGTTTCTGAAGGGTCCCAGAAAAGCACCAAGCCGTTAGGTGAGAAACAGTTACACTTTACAAATGACAGCGTGGAAAACAAGCATTTATCTTGAAGGAGGAAAGCTTTTGTAATTGATTGTTTGACACCACACATTCCGACGATGAAGAAATAAAGAGCAGCACGTGAGATGTGACTGAACTGTTCCTGGTTTTTTATTTGCTGGTTTATTGTTCACTTTAAAGCAGTTTTATAAAGCATTTTAAGTAGGCCTACACCAACTATAGCACAATGCTGAAAACCTCATGTGAACCGCAACACAGACGTTCCACTCCAAAACTCTGCTGGTATGGTGTCAGGTCAGCACACCCGCTCCGCAGCACTTCCATAAACCGCCGCTAGAGAAATCCAGTTATTATGTCCTGTGAGGTAACTTCTTGCCCAGGCTACATCTGTTTCACTTCTTTAACATCAAAGTTGGATGAAATGCTGCATCTCTCTTGAGACTGAGGGGGCTCGGCAAGATTGGATGGGTATCCCATTTAGGACCACAGACAAGAGAAGCTTTGCTGCCCCGCGAGGTGAGATCTGTCTCTGTAGAGCTGCATAACAGTACAAAAAGACAGATTACGTAGTGCAACAAGACACAATCAGTGTGAAGCAAACCATGATAAACAATGAAAAGCACAGAATTTTTTTCAATGCTGTGTGTAAAATTAAGTCGGTAACAAAACAGAACTGAGCTGCAGTATACATATAGACTTTGTTCCTATCGGTAACCATGAATCTGAATTAGTTGCCATGACTAGTGGAGTACTAGTCAGGGGTCAGTCCTTGGATCTTTTCTGTTCAACTTTTATCTCCTTCCTTTTGGTCAAATTCTACAGAACTTTCATATCAATTGTCACAGACGACACATAACTTTATGTCCCTGACTGCAGTACAACAGGCTCACATCATCAGTTATTCATTAACTATTTATGTTCGGAGTTTTATGTTGAAGAGGTAAAAAGAAAGTTGATATCATATTAAAAACCACAGCCAAGCTCTCTCTTCGCGTATGTTCCACATGGTAATGTGGACATGTACACCTCACCGCCAGTAAATTTCCAGTTTAATCTTTTTTGCAGCCATCATTCTAAACACTATACGTACCTTCTCACACATCTTTTCTCTACTTGATTATTTCAGCTTGACATACTTTACAGTTTAGCATATACCACCAGTCAAAGTATGAACACGTTTGCCTTGGTGACAGCAGAAGCCGCATCTCACTTGACATGCCGATACCCATCAGCTGCCTCCAGAGTCCCACAGGCCAAGAAGGCCCGATAGGACTCCTTCTTCAGCTTAAGCCTTCTTAAGCATCCCTCACTGCTGGTGTCCACCAACGAGTCCTGGGATTACCGCCACGACAGGCACCAACGACCTTACAGCCACAGCTCCAACAATAGAGGCATAGAACAGTGTCCCCCACCTCACTTGGGACGTAGTTGAAGCTCTGATGGGGGACTCTCCTCGATGTTCCCAGCAGACCCTCACAACACCTTTAGACCTGTCAGATCTGACCGGCTTCCTCCCCCACCATCTGAGCCAACTCACCACCAGGTGGTGATCAGTTGAAGCTCCGCCCCCCTCTTCACCCGAGTGTCCAAGGCATGTGGCCGCAGGTCCGACGATACGACTACAAAATCCATCATTGAACTGCGGCCCAGGGAATCCTGATGCCAGGTGTACATATGGACACTCTTATGCTGGAACATGGTGTTCGTTATGGACAATCCATGATGAGCACAGAAGTCCAATAACAAAACACCATTTGGGTTCGGGGGGGGGGGACCATGCCTCCCAATCACTCCCCTCCAGGTCTCACTGTCATTGCCCACGTGAGCATTGAAGTCCCCCAGCAGAACAATGGAGTCCCCAGAAGGAGCACCCTCCAGCACTCCCTCCAAGGACCCCAGAAAGGGTGGGTACTCTGAACTGCTGTTCGGCGCATAAGCACAGACATCAGTCAGGACCCGTCCCCCCACCCGGAGGCGGAGGGAAACTACCCTTTCATCCACTTAGGTAAAACCCCAATGTACAAGCTCCAACACCAGAGAAGAAGAGGGTCCAACCCTTCTCGAGGGTACTGGTTCCAGAGTCCAAGTCATGCGTTGAGGTGAGTTCAATTATATCTTGAACCGTTCAATCTTGTTCACAAGCTCAGGCTCCTTCCTTGCCAGGTGTGTTCCACATCTCTAGAGCCAGTTTCTGCAGCCAACGATCAGACCGTCAGGGTCCCCGCCTCTTGCTGCCGCCCATCTCACATTGGATTTGACCCCTACAGCTCCTCCCACAGGTGGTGAGCCCACGGAAGGTGGGGGACCCTTTCAGGTTAAGCCTAACTGGGCTCCATAGGCAAAGGTCTGGCCATCGGATGATTGCCCTTGTGAAAGAACTGGAACCGGTCCGCCAACAAACGCAGGTCTCGGCCCGTTTCAAGTGGACCAAATACAGGAAGTGGACTACAAAAACAAAAGTCCCTTCCTGCATGTGGCGTAGCGTTGCATTGTGGGTAAATCCATAGCGATGGCGTTAAGGGTCCTCTGCCTCGTCTGGTGTTCATACTGCGTCCATTGTTGCAGTGGATTTCTGCAGGATACTTGCATAAGACACAATAAAAACCCAAAACAGCCATAGTTTGGTCTCCATGTTTAACTGGCAGGTGGAGGAAACAGAGTTTTCTTCTTCACGCCGGTCTGGTCCTCTCTTCTGCTAAATACTAGTGCAGCGCCACCTCTGGTGGGAATGGGGACATATTATTCTAATGGTTTGACCAAAGTGCAGCGTGAACACGGTCCGCATGGAGACATCCCCCTACAGCTGGACCGAGTCCCCGACCGGACCGAGACTATCAGACTGTCCTGATCTAAGAATGAAATCCTTGTCCTACATCTGGTCTGCCTCCTGCCTCTCTGTTACTGCAACTGGGTTCCCACTCACCTCCACGATCTGTGACAAATTACTCTGAATCACATCGTTTGTGTTTTAACAGTACGATTTTGCTGAAATGTTCAATAAATACGAAATCTTTCCAAAAGACATTGCACTGTTGCTCTTTTCATCTACAGAAAGACATTCCTCCTTTCGAGGAACAACCTCTCCAATCAATCTCACCGATAAACTAAAGATCAAACCTGTGTGAAGTTGTTGTAAAAATGTAAACAGTCAGAGAGACACACACAAAAACACGCTTCATTCACAGAAATCCAGCTTCATCTGGATCACAGTGTGATGTGGTCAGGCCTCTGTATGGAAACATAAATAGGTTTGAACCACATGTGGCTGTTGTCGGAGTGAGAGGGTGGGCGGCGGGAATGTGAAGCGAGAACTGAGTCCCAAATGACTGCACACACAAAGAGGTTTTAACTCTTTGTCACAATTCTCCTCTCACACTTTGGCCTGCAGGAAAAAAAAAGAAGAAAAAATCTCACAAGGCCTCTGAAACAGATCCCTCCCCTCACCACCCTCAGCTATGACACCCTCCCCATCCCTCACTGCATCAGCCTCATGCCCCTCCTCCGTGCCCCCTACCTTTCTCCTGACCCCGGCCATGTGCATAAAAGACCCATCAGAAGTATCAGTGGCCACATTTACAAGTGAAAGAGCCCCAATAATGGAGCGGTTAGGGAGAAGAAAGAGGGGGCGGATGGGCACTCACAGATGTGGAGATGGTGGGGAGGAAGGCGCCATTGTTGCAGCCCCCGTCAAACACCTCTGATGGAAGGAAGGAGAAGGGAGGGCTGGGAAAACGTGCAGAGGTAGACTGCAAAGTAAAGGTTGCTTTCACCAGATTTGTGATCCGGTGAAAAAGACAAGGAAAAGACAGATAAAGGAGGGAAAGGAAAAAACAAGGAAAGAGGGCACAATCTCCAATTCTTTGATTTCTTGGTATTTCACCAAGAATTACAGATAAAATAAAGACTGATCCACTTGTTCTGCTGAAAACATGCAGACGGGCAAAGCTCCCACAGAGATGTGTGTGGCGTAGCCGTCCTGACTTCTATGCATTACCCAGAGACAGACAAACGACGGCCAGCAGCAACAGCAGCTGGAGTGGAGAGGCCTCTGAGCTGACCTTTAACCTCTCTCCTTTACATGGTGGGGAGGAAGGCGGAGGCTGAGCTGATGAAGTCATCACAGGAGGCTTGTGTGATCTGTGGCATATATAGCAGAAGACCGTCCATAATGCCCATTGGGAGATGTGTGCTGGTTGCTGGAAGGTGTGTTACATCCAGCTGAGGCAGCGGCGCCTCCAGGAACTTTGGGCCTGATGAAAGACAATGACATCGACCCACCACTTGATTCCAAATTTAAGAGCTTTGTCTTTGCTGCAACAGCTTCAAGCAGATGAAATAAACATCTTTTCATGGGAATAATAAAGATCTGTGGCTGTATTTAAAGCTGGGGTGGGTGATGTTGGGGAGCTAGCAGGATGTGAAAGTGGTGCCCTGTCTTGGCTCCTCCCCCTGGTTTTGCTCCTTGCGTGATCCAAGGCTTCTCACCATTGTGTTTTTACCGGCATTTATCAAGATAACTCAAAAAGTTATGGACAGATTTTAATGAAATTTCCAGGAGTTGTTGGAAATGTGAAAAAGAAGAACTGATTTAATTTTGGTGGTGATCTGGATTATTATGTAATAAAATACTGATTTTCATTTTCTTTAAAAATATCTTTTTTTGTGGGATTTTCTCATATAAAGTAAACAGTTTTTTTTTTTTATAAATACTTGACATTTTCTACCTATCGATATATAGACAACTTTTTCCTAGTATTATAGGATTTTTTTAAACAGCTGAACTTGCTGAGTGGCTCAACTTAAAGATCTTTACTTTTACCTGCAGCCTGTTTTGCTCATGAGGTGAAATTGATGGTGGCATCTTCGTAGACCATCTAAAGCAGTGAACCTCACTGTTATCATGTTGTCATGGATATCATGCAGCTGAAATCAGCAAAACTGGCAGCTTTGACAGGGTCCGTTACTGCTGTTAGGACAGCAAAGTTTCTGCAAGCAGCCTGCACCGTTGAGGATCATTATGTTTAGATGCATTTTCAGAAAGCCGCCAGTCAAGAGTCAGAGGGCCGCATGCGATGAGGAACACAGCTCTAAAGGGTTAGGAACCTCTTTATCACAGTTTGACAAACTAGAGGCCTCCAAACAGAATCTTGCCTTGGGCCCCACAAAGCTAGAAACGGCCCTGGACTGAGTTAATGAGATGAGTCACACACTCATCAGCCTGCATGACACGAGCTCAGTCCAGTTTTCTGGTGCTGGACCGGTCTGAGCTGCGTCTTCGGGACAACTAACAGCAACGGATCTGCTGATGTGAGAGAACTGGAGGGGACAGATTTTCAGGGCTGAACTCAGCTGAAAATATTATTTTCTGCATGAGATTATTTCAGTTTATTCAAATGGCTAAAATAAACAAACTCTGTTTGACATAAGTCCCTTTGTACTTCCTGTTTGACTTGGATTTCATCCATACGCAGAAAAATGTCCACTCAACTTTACAACTGAATGAATTGGTTTGTAAAAAATGAGTGTAAATAAATAAAATTTGTTTATTTCTGTCCCTAAATGTATTTCCTGATATGAGCTAACGATGTGATGTAAGATACCATACATCTTTACTGTCAGACTATTTGTTTTGCTCAACATGAAGTCATAAATATTTTGCACTTGTTAATGATTGTTTGCAAATAATGTCATGTTCTATTTGGGGTCCAAGCTGCAGGACCTGCGATGCATCGCGGTTCCCAGCACCACAACGTCTTGGGATTTTATTATTCTTCTGCCTTCTTCTATTATTTTCCATAACAGCTTAAACTGTACACATATGGATGATGACATTTGGAAGGTTTGGACCAAACCTGGAAGGCTCCACAGACAGAAAAACATCACACCTGCCAGCCACTAGGTGTCACTATGGTGAGGTCATCATGGTTTGGGATCTAACACTAAACTTGAAGGTTGTAAAGTCAGCGTTAGAGCCGTATAGTGAAACATTGTTGTTGTTTAACTGTGAGAAAGTTTTGGAATTTAACAAGCTGGCTGAGCTCTGAGCTCTCTGATTGGTTCTGGCTGAACAAGCCATCCATGAAGCTGTTTCTGTTTGTTGCCGTGGAGACCATGGCGAGTCTTTGGCCATGTTTAGGTGTATTTACTCATAAGGAGTAGCTTTATTTTTTGTTTCTCTTTCCTGTAATGCTAAAAAGATGAAGTAAAGAAGACAGAAACAAGCCGTGGGCTTTCAGTGTCTTTTGGAAGCAGCATGTTGGGAAGAGGGTCTTACAGTCAGTTATGACGTTGTTATGAATCCTTGCTTGATGCCTAATCTCTGTCTGTTTTTGTCTACAAAGAATTTTTCTTGGTCTATCATAATATGCTAAACTTTTTTCAACCAAATTATTATTTTTAATGCAGCCTGAGACGCACCAAAACATCGACTCAACTCTGAAATGATCCCTGATCATGTTAATATTTTTATGAATTCTTAATATTTACCCACGCAGCACTTCCTGCTGTTTCTAGGTGTTTTGGACTGAATAAGGAGTTATTCATTCAAAGCTAACCGTCTTTAAAACTCTTTAGAAATCAGTTGTTATTCCCTGGGAACTGAAACGTTAAATTCAATTCAATTCAATGCAAACTTTATTTATGTAGTCCTTTTCATACATTAGTATTTCAAAGTGCTCAGCTGGATTCAGGTCTGGGGAACGGGCGGGCCGGTCCATAACATCAATGCCTTGGTGTTGCAGGAACTGCTGACACACTCCAGCCACATGAGGTCTAGCATTGTCTTGCATTAGGAGGAACCCAGGACCAACCGCACCAGCATATGGTCCCACAAGGGGTCTGAGGATCTCATCTCGGTACCTAATGGCAGTCAGGCTACCTCTGGCGAGCACATGGAGGGCTGTGCGGCCCTCCAAAGAAATGCCCCCCCACACCATTACTGACCCACTGCCAAACCCGGTCCTGCTGGAGGATGTTGCAGGCAGCAGAACGTTCTCCACGGCGTCTCCAGACTCTGTCACGTCTGTCACATGTGCTCAGTGTGAACCTGCTTCCATCTGTGAAGAGCTCAGGGCGCCAGTGGAGAATTTATCTTGGTGTTCTCTGGCAAACGCCAAACGTCCTGCATGGTGTTGGGCTGTAAGCACAACCCCCACCTGTGGACGTCGGGCCCTCATACCACCCTCATGGAGTCTGTTTCTGACTGTTGGAGCAGACACATGCACATTTGTGTCCTGCTGGAGCTCATTCTGCAGGGCTCTGGCAGTTCCTCCTCCTGTTCCTCCTTGCACAAAGAAGGAGGTAGCGGTCCTGCTGCTGGGTTGTTGTCCTCCCACGGCCTCCGCCACGTCTCCTGATGTACTGGCCTGTCTCCTGGTAGCACCTCCATGCTCTGGACACGACGCTGACAGACAATGTTTTACTGTTAACATATTTAGGACAAAAATAAGTGAAAATGTACATTTACAAAAAGTTTTTTTATGCAAGACTATAGGAATAGTTAAGATTTTTTTAACTGCATGGTTATTCCCTTTTCAACAGCTAAATATAACAACGTTCAATAGTATCTAATTTGTAAATACCTGTGCATGAAGGTTGTAAGAATTTCAGATGAAATGTGTGATCGGTTTCACTTAGTGTGCAGCGTGGATCCAGGAGACCTGAAGACAAGCAGCACTCAGTCTTCAGCCGTAGTTTTAAGTAAATAACGTCATTTTAACTTTAATAAGCCACTCACATCTTATATTTGTAGAAATTTACAGAAAAAAATAACAAAAATCTTTAAAAAGCAAAAAACATCACCAGAAACTTTTTGACAGTTTTACCTTTAGCTGCCAAAGAAAAAATGGATGCACTCCTATTTGGAATCATTATTGCAGCATTTTAGTAAATAACGTATAAACAGTGAGATAACAGGACTGGGGTTGGCTATTAAAAAGAAAACAAAGTCATCCTTTCAGTTTAGAGAATCCTAATTCTCTAAACTCCTAATTGACAATAACTCCCTACAGTTTAGTGACAGAACATTTTGAACATTTTACATCTAATTAAAATCTCTCCGAAAAGAATATAATATTCTAAGGTTGCTTTTTTATTAAAAAGAGGTTTCTTTCCTTATATTCATGAAGGAACATCTCAGGGGGAAACTCAGGGAACCAAACATCACCTATTCAGGTATAAATGCCATAACACACCTTTTGCTCCTCCATCAGCGCCAGAGCCTCGAGGAAAGTCTCTCATGGATATTTGGACATTTTGCAAGGTGTCTTGCAGGCAGTTTGTGAAACTATCAAAAATAGCATAAACACGTTACGTGAGATTAACTTAAGGTAATCTTCAACAATACCTGTACTGTTAGCTGAATAAACCTCATCAGGTATGATGGCGTTGATGTAACTTGCTCGATCATAAACAGGACAATGTTGGGAATGAATGAATAAATCTATTCACAGTGTAAAATGACAGGTTTTTAAAAACTGCATTCAGTAGTAGACCTGCTTGTTAGTTGCGGTCGGATTTCCGGGGTTTAGTTTCTCTTCAGTCTCATGTCAGACGAGTTGAGCTTTTGTGTCGTTTTCCTGTAAATGGCGACGAGCCTCTGTGTCCTGCAGCAGAGCAGAAACCTTCATCACGAGTCTTTCTCAGGTGATTCTTCCTCAGCAGTGACTGGACCACGTTAAACCGCTAGTTTTATATCGGCAAGTCTCACCGGTTTTGAGATGTTTTATGGAACTTCGGCGACGTTCAGGATTCTGAAGTGTTAACTTCCTGTAAATGGAGGAGGAGAAAAAGAGAAGCCAGACGTTTTATTGTTAATCCAAGTATGGCAGCTATTTTAGGGTTTTACATAGAAGGCCCTTGTGTGCATGAAGGCAACATAAGTAAATGTAAAAACCGGATTTATGAATCTGATGTAGCTGCACCCCCTGCCTTCCTCCCAGAGCTGCAGACAGCAGGAGAAAATATTTAGTTTGAAACTGAACAATTACTCATTGAAAAAAGACTCAATAGAGTCATGTTAGCAAGTATATTGCTTTAAACATTTTTTTTTAAAATAAACTGCTATTGGAAACCAGTTTATAGCTCCAATTCCGCGTGACCCAGTCGATACAAACTAGAGCTGAACTGAAGCAGCTAAGCAGCCAAACAAGTCTTCACACCTCATGTTACAGCCCGGTTATCAGAATATGAACAGAAAATAACATGAAGCCGGACTGGGACTGTTACCTGGGGTCGGAAAGGACGTTTTACAAACTCTGGACCGAAACCAGAACTCAGACTTGCTGGTTTCAGGACAGGAAACAACTAGTTTTAGTTCAGTTAACTCAGCAGTCAATAGAAAGACTCCATTAGTCCAGATCAGCAGCTGGATAAAATATTTCTCATGTATTTCCTTAACAGAAAGTATTTATTCAAGTCTGCTTCGAGTGTACTTACTTTATACTAAAACCCAGGCAGTATATTGACGTTTACGTCTAATGTACTGCATTTTAGTCAAGAATAGTACAGGGAAATACACTTGAGAAAAGTCCAAGACTGAGTACTATGGTCAACTTAAATTTATACTTTAAAATCTTGTGCTTTAGTATACTAGTATTTACTCCTACTTCTCTTAACAAAAATAGTTTATCTGAAGTTTATTTTATTAAATAAGCCTGTGCTTTAGTATAAGTTCAGGTATGGCAAGTATACTATTCACTATGTACTTTTAGTGTACTAGAAAGTATACTAACTGAATACTTCCTGGACTGAATTGTAACGTTTTTAGGTTATTCATTCATTTTCCTAACCGCTTGATCCAATTAAGGGTCACAGGAAACTGGAGTCCATCCCAGTTATTACTGGCTGAGAGGCCAGTCCACCTGGACAGGTCGTCTGTCCATCACAGAACCAACACAGAAAGACAACCGGTCATGCTCACAATGTCTCCTCAGGACAGTTAGCAGTGACTAGAATGTCTCTCCGTGTCGGCCTGGTGATGGACCAGCGACCTGTCCAGGTGGACCTGCCTGATGATTGCTGGGACAGACTCCAGCTCCGCAGCGACTCTGAATTGGACTAAGTGGTTTAGAAAATGGATGGATGGATAATAGTAGTAAATATTCCATATGTTAGCTCACATTTCTCATTGTTCAGTAGTTCAGGCTAAATGTTCTACTGGAGAGGATAAACAAGTGACTGGACCTAAACCTGCCAGCAAGCAGATTGGTCTTGACTACGTTACCATGGTAACTCCTTCAGGTGAGTTCAGCTGATGTCACTGTGAAACAGAAAACTCCAAGTTTCCTTTAACTGCGTGAAATAACTGAGTTTTCTGAACCAGTCCTCGCTGTGGTGTAGTTCTGGTCCTGAATGGAGAATTTACAGGAAACCAGTCATGTGTTAATGGTCCACAGAGACGCCGGTATAGCTGCTGAATATCCAACCTGAAACTGATGCAACAATAGTTAAATGCTGCTGAGGACTCTTAAGTAAATCAGAGTTGAGTGTAAACGGTTGAACTGAATGGATTTGTCCAAGTAAAAAACATTTAAAGTTTAGCTTCAGAGAACCTGAAGTGTTTTCATTCTTCTGCTCAGAATCGGATTTTCCAGCAACAACATCATGGCAGCCGCCCAACCGGGTGAGTCCCGTCAGACTGTTGGTCTGGAAAACACAACGTCTTCACCTGCGCACACAATCACACATTCCAGACTGGAATACACTGTAAAATCTCCCTACGTTACATCTCAGGAAAAACCACTAAAACTCACTAAATGTTTAAGTTACTGTGTTTTATTAGATGAAGACTGAACTGATGGTTTTCTGTAAAAAATAAAATCATAATTCAATAACACAAAGTGCTTTATGTAAAAACTGTTTTAAAAAAACGGTTGAATCAGTAAAAGCTAGTATCATGAAGGAAAAACTTGTAGTTTGTATGTTTTGTGTGCTTCATTTGAGTTTGTTAATGTCTTTTACAGGTGAGGAGGATTTTAAATCCCAACATCGCAGCAGAAGTCCTGACTTTCATCGTCCTGACTGTGAGTGAAACTGAATCCAACAACACCATCAAAACAAGCGCAGAAAAACTCAGTTTGTGTTTATTTTAGTTTATTTGCTAGTTTCTCCACAATGATGCTCTCTGAAAAGAAAGAAAAATAAATGATTCACTCATGAGCTTGGGCTGGAATATGAGTAAAACAAAACTCTAACAGGTTTTAAAAGCCTGCATCAGGTTTTGCATATTGTGCAATCTTCTGTTTAAAAAGCAACTTGCAAAGATTTGGTTGTTGCACCTGACTGACATTTCTGGATGATACCATCTTTTTTCTTTGAAATCAGTTAAAATCAGAAATTCCAGATATTTTCCCTGAGAATTAATACAGTCAGTAGGTTTATTCAGTTATTTTAACACTTTTAACTGTAACAAACCATTACTGACCCAGATCTGCATACATGTCCAGTTACAGATCAGCCTCTGAAGCGCAGCAGAAGCTACGAATTCCTGCCTCCTGACAGTGAGTCCGACCGAACTGGCAACATTCATTTCATTTTTACAGCCTGTAGTCCTTCCAAGGGTGTGTGTGTGTGTGTGTGTGTGTGTGTGTTGGCATTTCAGCTTCTGTTGACAAACAGAAAACCAGGGGCCGTATTTATCAAGTGTCTTAGAGGGACATTTTAGTCCTAAATGCTGGGAATTTGTGAAATTTGTTCCTACTGTCAAACTTAAAAAAAGAAGCTTTTCATCAACTTTCTCAAATCTAAGCATCCAATCTTCCAAATCTTTAAAAGACCTCCAGGCATCTCCTAAGTGGTTAGGAAACACCTGCAGCAGGGGCGGGGCTTACAGGGGGCTTGGAGGGCGGCACGTCCCTGGCCCGGGCCCCAGAGGAGCCCAGATAGAAGGAAGGACTTAGAGGATCTGCACCTTCACCACGGTTTAGAGTCTGGAGAAGACTGGCCTTCTCTAGGACTAAGCCCAGACACCAGAGTATATATCCAACATAATTAATATCTCCTGCCCCATCGCTATACTGAACTTATACTGGTTATGCTGGTCAGGATTGAGTCATGGTTACTATAAAAAGAAACTTTACAAGACCAAATAACTTTAGTAATGTAGAAGGTGTAAAATATTGGATAAAATGTTGTGCTGCATGACTGGCTTCACTTGCATTAACTTTATGTCTGCAAATTTACAAATGCATCGCCAATTTTGTCTCTAATTGTATTTTGGGGTAAAACTCGTCACCAACCGTCCACCAATGTCATCATCAGGGACTTGTCAGCACATTACAGAACGAGTTGGAGCCTTTTTACGGACATGAGTGGCACTTCAGATAAACATATAAGGGGAGCAGCAAAGCGAAAAGTAAAGGAAAAAAAGAGAGCAAGGAAAAGCCGAGTTACAAGTTTGTTGTGGAGATGAACCCGACTTTTTTGTTGACAGTGATTCAGACTTGCCGGAACTGCCAGAACTGCCAGCACAGTCAGGGAGGCAGGTTATTTACAGGTAACAGTTCTAACAATCCCCTTACACAATATGTGAGTTAGTTGTACCCTGTAGGTAGTTGTATAGTAGCTCAGCCACTTAGCTTATTTTCCCTTTTCTGTCTCGGCGGTATAGCGGTGATATCAGGGACTCTGAAGTTGCTATGTGTTTCAGGATAGATCCAGACCTGGTGGCTGACCAGCAGCCCACCTTCATCTGCTCTGGACACTGGAAATGAAAGCAGCAGCTGGTCTCCTCCCGCTACAGGCAGACCACGGATGATAAAAACCCTCCTGTGGAATGTTTCTGATCGAACAAATTTTGCTGAAAACATCCCGGACTCCAACATTAAAAGATACACCCTGAAGATGGGCCCATGCAGAGCCAAAGGTTTATTTCCCACTGATAAGAAAAATCAGGGTTTTTCAGAAAGTTATTACACCTCCACCACTAAAGTTGGTATGAAACGTCCCTGCTGGATGTGCTATTCCCCCAAATTAAACTGCTGTAACTGTGAGCCTTGCTGGCTTTTTGCCCACAGAAATCCCCCATATTTCCACAATTCATGACTCAACAAACAGAATAAGAGACTGGAAACATCTTTCTGCCAAAGTTGAGAAGCACGTGTATACGCAAATACATCTTGGTGCATGCATCGTCAACTAGCAGTGGAAACTCAATAGCACAATCACTGTAATGGGTTGGTCCCTGCCACTAGGGGGCGACGAGCTCAGTGGTCCGGATCTACTCGCCCCCTGGTGACAGGGACCATTCATTGCAGTCGTCCGACCATGGCCTGGACCAAAACACCATTTTCACAACAACCGCCCCTCCAGCTGAGTCAGGTGCACCATAACGTAACTACCATTCTATGACACTTCTTTCACAAACCAGATTACATATTAAAGGTTAGTTGCAGATCTTTCAAAAATGCTTCCTGTCAACCACCAAGCAGTAACTTCTACATTTACAAGTGACATTGTGAGGTTTGTGCCGGCCTTTTCATTTTTGACATTTCAGTTTAGATTAATTCAAAAGCACAGTGGGACCGAGTTGACTTGATATGTTGTCCATAGAGAATGAGAGAGCAAAGAAAATGGACAAGTTTATGGAGCGCAAGGCGCGTCGTATGGCCTGCAAATAGTGGTGTAGGCCTACAGGACTTCATTCATACTGTAATTGTGTTTGTGAATATGTGGGCCCTGCGATGGTTTGGCGAGCTGTCCAGGGTGTACCCTGCCTTTTGCCCAAAGACTGCTGGGATAGGCTCCAGCTTCCCTGCAACCCTTCATCGGACTAAGCGGTTAGGATGATGAATGAATGACTGAGTGAATGAATATGTGGGCCGCTGCTGAAAAGGCATCACAACCTTTCGAGGCCTTTTCTTTTCAATGCAGCTGTCATCGGTTGGAAGTGTGTGAGAGACTGTTGTTACCTTTATAGTGTAACGGTAGCATTTTACAATAATGGTACAAGTCATATACTTAAAGGGGTCCTATTATGCAACTTCGAGTTTTTCTGAGCTTTCTACAGTGTTTCGGTGTTGAATACTCATCAGACACGTGAACGGCACTGTGCTTTATCACCTAAACACGTGTTTAAGTTTTCCAGCACTCTCTCCGTTTGGTTTCCATGGCGACAGAGACGTGTCGTTTTAGAGAGTTTTTTCTACTTGGAGATTCTAGTGACGTCCCGGGGACGGGACTCAGTGATTGGTCATCTTCTCCAGCTTGTGCACGTTCATAAGAAGAAAGCCACGCCCGCCTTTACTGCTCAGTATAAGAGGGAAGAAGCTAAAGCTATGGTGGACATTCTCACTGCTAACATGTCGCACAAGAAATGTTTCTTCGGCTGTGAGGGGAAAACTACATCTGTTCACATCTTCTGAATGAAACGACAGACAGCAACAGATGGAGTTTGTTTTTGGAAGCAGCCACAGCTTTGGAATATTTGTGACCGGCACTTCACTGCAGACTGCTGGATAAACAGGGTCCAGCATGACGGGGGTTTGCTGCCAGGCTTCTGCTGAAAGTAGGTTTTCTTCCTACAATCAAGTTTCTCATCCAGAGACACAAGCTGTAAGTAAAACCCAATTACTCAAAAAATGTTGCGTTGTTTAGATTAGTGCAACTGAAGCTAACTGCTGCTAACATAACAATGCTAAAAACATCCTGGTGATAAGCTGTGTAAAACAACAGATCTATAAGGAGGGATGCTATAGATGTGATGAGTCATCTCTGATGACCATGCTAAAAACATCCAGGTAATTAGCCACTTTAAAACAAGATGTAAATTGGGAAAAGAAGAAGTGATCATCACCGTAGTTCTAATGGCCGCCCTGTCCCATTTAATAAGACAACACAAAGCCACGTCTTCTTTCAATCAGACGTGGTCTTCATCACTTCTTTAGTTCAAATGTATCACTTCTGGACCAGGACTTTGTCGTCCACGCTGTCTAAATGCTCAACTTTCCATAAATTTGAAATGTTATTATTCTCATAAGTCCTTGTGGGACACACGGCCAGGACACAAAAACATTCCCAAACATGGCATGACACACTGAACTTCCACATACTGTGTGTGTTGCATCACACGCAGTATGTGGCTGTCTGTCGGCAGCCAGAGTTCAAACCTGACATTATTCATATCTGTAACAACACAGTTATCGCTTAGAACAGTCATAGTCCATGTACACAGTAAAGCTATGATTATAGATGTTACACAACTTGAATATTATTTTAAATATTTTTTACAGCTACCTATTAAGAACTGTATATACATGTTTATATTGGTCAGGAACCCAGGCTACTGCTGTGACTGCCAGTGTTGGTACAGAAAAATGAAAATCTTTAGGACAGTTCTCATCTCCTCCAGCCAAGCCGTCCACATCAGGACTAAGACGGGCAGAAAGGCCACGTATCAGTTATTATAAAACGTTTATTAGTTATGTTCTTGTGGAAAAAGAATAAGTAAACAAAGAACACTCAGCATTACAAACTTCTTTTTTGTTTTTGTTTTTAGGATATATCAGTGAGCTGATGAGGCTTCTGTTCCTGCCACATTTGTGGAGGAGCTGAAGAAGTTCCAGAAGACCTCAGTGCTCAGTATGAGAGGCCACCAAAGGGAGAAGTCATCATGTTTCGGTAGAGTGCCCGCTGTAACCCGGTGTAGCTCCATCCTGATCAGGAAACTCCTGGAGTATCTGGAACCCGTTGTAGCTCCATCCTGATCAGGAAACTCCTGGAGTATCTGGAACCCGGCGTAGCTCCATCATGATCAGGAAACTCCTGGAGTATCTGGAACCCGGCGTAGCTCCATCATGATCAGGAAACTCCTGGAGTATCTGGAACCCGGCGTAGCTCCATCCTGATCAGGAAACTCCTGGAGAATCTGGAACCCGGCGTAGCTCCATCCTGATCAGGAAACTCCTGGAGTATCTGGAACCCGGCGTAGCTCCGTCCTGATCAGGAAACTCCTGGAGTATCTGGAACCCGGCGTAGCTCCATCATGATCAGGAAACTCCTGGAGTATCTGGAACCCGGCGTAGCTCCATCATAATCAGGAAACTCCTGGAGTATCTGGAACCTGGCGTAGCTCCGTCTGGATCAGGAAACTCCTGGAGTATCTGGAACCCGGCGTAGCTCCATCATGATCAGGAAACTCCTGGAGTATCTGGAACCCGGCGTAGCTCCATCATGATCAGGAAACTCCTGGAGTATCTGGAACCCGGCATAGCTCCATCATGATCAGGAAACTCCTGGAGTATCTGGAACCCGGCGTAGCTTCGTCCTGATAAGGAAACTCCTGGAGTATCTGGAACCCGGCGTAGCTCCATCATGATCAGGAAACTCCTGGAGTATCTGGAACCCGGCGTAGCTTCGTCCTGATCAGGAAACTCCTGGAGTATCTGGAACCCGGCGTAGCTCCATCATGATCAGGAAACTCCTGGAGTATCTGGAACCCGGCGTAGCTCCATCATGATCAGGAAACTCCTGGAGTATCTGGAACCTGGCGTAGCTTCGTCCTGATCAGGAAACTCCTGGAGCATCTGGAACCCGGCGTAGCTCCATCCTGATCAGGAAACTCCTGGAGTATCTGGAACCCGGCGTAGCTCCGTCCTGATCAGGAAACTCCTGGAGTATCTGGAACCCGTCGTAGCTCCATCATGATCGGGAAACTTCTGGAGTATCTGGAACCCGGCGTAGCTCCGTCTGGATCAGGAAACTCCTGGAGTATCTGGAACCCGTCGTAGCTCCATCATGATCAGGAAACTCCTGGAGTATCTGGAACCCGGCGTAGCTCCATCCTGATCAGGAAACTCCTGGAGTATCTGGAACCCGGCGTAGCTCCGTCCTGATCAGGAAACTCCTGGAGTAACTGGAACCCGGCGTAGCTCCATCATAATCAGGAAACTCCTGGAGTATCTGGAACCCGGCGTAGCTCCGTCTGGATCAGGAAACTCCTGGAGTATCTGGAACCCGGCGTAGCTCCATCATGATCAGGAAACTCCTGGAGTATCTGGAACCCGGCGTAGCTCCATCATGATCAGGAAACTCCTGGAGTATCTGGAACCCGGCGTAGCTCCATCATGATCAGGAAACTCCTGGAGTATCTGGAACCCGGCGTAGCTTCGTCCTGATCAGGAAACTCCTGGAGAATCTGGAACCCGGCGTAGCTCCATTATGATCAGTAAACTCCTGGAGTATCTGGAACCCGGCATAGCTCCATCATGATCAGGAAACTCCTGGAGTATCTGGAACCCGTCGTAGCTTCGTCCTGATCAGGAAACTCCTGGAGTATCTGGAACCCGTTGTAGCTTCGTCGTGATCAGGAAACTCCTGGAGTATCTGGAACCTGGCGTAGCTCCATCATGATCAGGAAACTCCTGGAGTATCTGGAACCCGGCGTAGCTCCATCATGATCAGGAAACTCCTGGAGTATCTGGAACCCGTTGTAGCTTTGTCCTGATCAGGAAACTCCTGGAGTATCTGGAACCCGGCGTAGCTCCGTCCTGATCAGGAAACTCCTGGAGTAACTGGAACCCGGCGTAGCTCCACCATAATCAGGAAACTCCTGGAGTATCTGGAACCCGGCGTAGCTCCGTCTGGATCAGGAAACTCCTGGAGTATCTGGAACCCGGCGTAGCTCCATCATGATCAGGAAACTCCTGGAGTATCTGGAACCCGGCGTAGCTCCATCATGATCAGGAAACTCCTGGAGTATCTGGAACCCGGCGTAGCTCCATCATGATCAGGAAACTCCTGGAGTATCTGGAACCCGGCGTAGCTTCGTCCTGATCAGGAAACTCCTGGAGAATCTGGAACCCGGCGTAGCTCCATTATGATCAGTAAACTCCTGGAGTATCTGGAACCCGGCATAGCTCCATCATGATCAGGAAACTCCTGGAGTATCTGGAACCCGTCGTAGCTTCGTCCTGATCAGGAAACTCCTGGAGTATCTGGAACCCGTTGTAGCTTCGTCGTGATCAGGAAACTCCTGGAGTATCTGGAACCTGGCGTAGCTCCATCATGATCAGGAAACTCCTGGAGTATCTGGAACCCGGCGTAGCTCCATCATGATCAGGAAACTCCTGGAGTATCTGGAACCCGTTGTAGCTTTGTCCTGATCAGGAAACTCCTGGAGTATCTGGAACCCGTCGTAGCTCCATCATGATCAGGAAACTCCTGGAGTATCTGGAACCCGTCGTAGCTCCATCATGATCAGGAAACTCCTGGAGTATCTGGAACCCGGCGTAGCTCCATCCTGATCAGGAAACTCCTGGAGTATCTGGAACCCGGCGTAGCTCCGTCCTGATCAGGAAACTCCTGGAGTATCTGGAACATGGCGTAGCTCCATCATAATCAGGAAACTCCTGGAGTATCTGGAACCCGGCGTAGCTCCGTCTGGATCAGGAAACTCCTGGAGTATCTGGAACCCGGCGTAGCTCCATCATGATCAGGAAACTCCTGGAGAATCTGGAACCCGGCGTAGCTCCATCATGATCAGGAAACTCCTGGAGTATCTGGAACCCGGCGTAGCTCCATCATGATCAGGAAACTCCTGGAGTATCTGGAACCCGGCGTAGCTTCGTCCTGATCAGGAAACTCCTGGAGTATCTGGAACCCGGCGTAGCTCCATCATGATCAGGAAACTCCTGGAGTATCTGGAACCCGGCGTAGCTTCGTCCTGATCAGGAAACTCCTGGAGTATCTGGAACCCGGCGTAGCTCCATCATGATCAGGAAACTCCTGGAGTATCTGGAACCCGGCGTAGCTCCATCATGATCAGGAAACTCCTGGAGTATCTGGAACCCGGCGAAGCTTCGTCCTGATCAGGAAACTCCTGTAGTATCTGGAACCCGGCGTAGCTCCATCATGATCAGGAAACTCCTGGAGTATCTGGAACCCGGCGTAGCTTCGTCCTGATCAGGAAACTCCTGGAGTATCTGGAACCCGGCGTAGCTCAATCATGATCAGGAAACTCCTGGAGTATCTGGAACCCGGCGTAGCTCCATCATGATCAGGAAACTCCTGGAGTATCTGGAACCCGGCGTAGCTTCGTCCTGATCAGGAAACTCCTGGAGTATCTGGAACCCGGCAAAGCTCCATCATGATCGGGAAACTTCTGGAGTATCTGGAACCCGGCGTAGCTCCGTCTGGATCAGGAAACTCCTGGAGTATCTGGAACCCGGCATAGCTCCATCATGATCAGGAAACTCCTGGAGTATCTGGAACCCGGCGTAGCTTCGTCCTGATCAGGAAACTCCTGGAGTATCTGGAACCCGGCGTAGCTCCGTCCGGATCATGAAACTTCTGGAGTATCTGGAACCCGACGTAGCTCCTTCCGGATCATGAAACTTCTGGAGTATCTGGAACCCGGCGTAGCTCCGTCCTGATCAGGAAACTCCTGGAGTATCTTGAACCCGTCGTAGCTCCATCATGATCAGGAAACTCCTGGAGTATCTGGAACCCGGCGTAGCTTCGTCCTGATCAGGAAACTCCTGGAGTATCTTGAACCCGGCGTAGCTCCATCATGATCAGGAAACTCCTGGAGTATCTGGAACCCGGCATAGCTCCATCATGATCAGGAAACTCCTGGAGTATCTGGAACCCGTCGTAGCTTCGTCATGATCAGGAAACTCCTGGAGTATCTGGAACCCGGCGTAGCTCCATCATGATCAGGAAACTCCTGGAGTATCTGGAACCCGGCGTAGCTCCGTCCTGATCAGGAAACTCCTGGAGTATCTGGAACCCGTTGTAGCTTCGTCGTGATCAGGAAACTTCTGGAGTATCTGGAACCCGGCGTAGCTCCGTCTGGATCAGGAAACTCCTGGAGTATCTGGAACCCGGCATAGCTCCATCATGATCAGGAAACTCCTGGAGTATCTGGAACCCGGCGTAGCTCCATCCTGATCAGGAAACTCCTGGAGTATCTGGAACCGGGCGTAGCTCCATCATGATCACGAAACTCCTGGAGTATCTGAAACCCGTTGTAGCTTCGTCCTGATCAGGAAACTCCTGGAGTATCTGAAACCCGGCGTAGCTCCGTCCTGATCAGGAAACTCCTGGAGTATCTGGAACCCGGCATAGCTCCATCATGATCAGGAAACTCCTGGAGTATCTGGAACCCGGCATAGCTCCATCATGATCAGGAAACTCCTGGAGTATCTGGAACCCATTGTAGCTTCGTCCTGATCAGGAAACTCCTGGAGTATCTGAAACCCGGCGTAGCTTCGTCCTGATCAGGAAACTCCTGGAGTATCTGGAACCCGTTGTAGCTTCGTCCTGATCAGGAAACTCCTGGAGTATCTGGAACCCGGCGTAGCTCCATCCTGATCAGGAAATTCCTGGAGTTTCTGGAACCCGGCGTAGCTCCATCCTGATCACGAAACTCCTGGAGTATCTGGAACCCGTTGTAGGTTCGTCCTGATCAGGAAACTCCTGGAGTATCTGAAACCCGGCGTAGCTCCATCCTGATCAGGAAACTCCTGGAGTATCTGGAACCCGGCGTAGCTCCATCCTGATCAGGAAACTCCTGGAGTATCTGGAACCCGGCATAGCTCCATCATGATCAGGAAACTCCTGGAGTATCTGGAACCCATTGTAACTTCGTCCTGATCAGGAAACTCCTGGAGTATCTGGAACCCGGCGTAGCTCCATCCTGATCAGGAAACTCCTGGAGTATCTGGAACCCATTGTAGCTTCGTCCTGATCAGGAAACTCCTGGAGTATCTGAAACCCGGCGTAGCTTCGTCCTGATCAGGAAACTCCTGGAGTATCTGGAACCCGTTGTAGCTTCGTCCTGATCAGGAAACTCCTGGAGTATCTGGAACCCGGCGTAGCTCCATCCTGATCAGGAAATTCCTGGAGGTTCTGGAACCCGGCGTAGCTCCATCCTGATCACGAAACTCCTGGAGTATCTGGAACCCGTTGTAGCTTCGTCCTGATCAGGAAACTCCTGGAGTATCTGGAACCCGGCGTAGCTCCATCATGATCAGGAAACTCCTGGAGTATCTGGAACCCGGCGTAGCTCCATCATGATCAGGAAACTCCTGGAGTATCTGGAACCCGGCGTAGCTTCGTCCTGATCAGGAAACTCCTGGAGTATATGGAACCCGGCGTAGCTTCGTCCTGATCAGGAAACTCCTGGAGTATCTGGAACCCGGCGTAGCTCCATCCGGATCATGAAACTTCTGGAGTATCTGGAACCCGACGTAGCTCCTTCCGGATCATGAAACTTCTGGAGTATCTGGAACCCGGCGTAGCTCCGTCCTGATCAGGAAACTCCTGGAGTATCTTGAACCCGTCGTAGCTCCATCATGATCAGGAAACTCCTGGAGTATCTGGAACCCGGCGTAGCTTTGTCCTGATCAGGAAACTCCTGGAGTATCTTGAACCCGGCGTAGCTCCATCATGATCAGGAAACTCCTGGAGTATCTGGAACCCGGCATAGCTCCATCATGATCAGGAAACTCCTGGAGTATCTGGAACCCGTCGTAGCTTAGTCATGATCAGGAAACTCCTGGAGTATCTGGAACCCGGCGTAGCTCCATCATGATCAGGAAACTCCTGGAGTATCTGGAACCCGGCGTAGCTTCGTCCTGATCAGGAAACTCCTGGAGTATCTGGAACCCGGCGTAGCTCCATCATGATCAGGAAACTCCTGGAGTATCTGGAACCCGGCGTAGCTCCATCATGATCAGGAAACTCCTGGAGTATCTGGAACCCGGCATAGCTTCGTCCTGATCAGGAAACTCCTGGAGTATCTGGAACCCGGCGTAGCTCCATCATGATCAGGAAACTCCTGGAGTATCTGGAACCCGGCGTAGCTCCATCATGATCAGGAAACTCCTGGAGTGTCTGGAACCCGGCGTAGCTTCGTCCTGATCATGAAACTCCTGGAGTATCTGGAACCCGGCAAAGCTCCATCATGATAGGGAAACTTCTGGAGTATCTGGAACCCGGCGTAGCTCCGTCTGGATCAGGAAACTCCTGGAGTATCTGGAACCCGGCATAGCTCCATCATGATCAGGAAACTCCTGGAGTATCTGGAACCCGGCGTAGCTTCGTCCTGATCAGGAAACTCCTGGAGTATCTGGAACCCGGCGTAGCTCCATCCGGATCATGAAACTTCTGGAGTATCTGGAACCCGACGTAGCTCCTTCCGGATCATGAAACTTCTGGAGTATCTGGAACCCGGCGTAGCTCCGTCCTGATCAGGAAACTCCTGGAGTATCTTGAACCCGTCGTAGCTCCATCCGGATCATGAAACTTCTGGAGTATCTGGAACCCGACGTAGCTCCTTCCGGATCATGAAACTTCTGGAGTATCTGGAACCCGGCGTAGCTCCGTCCTGATCAGGAAACTCCTGGAGTATCTTGAACCCGTCGTAGCTTCGTCATGATCAGGAAACTCCTGGAGTATCTGGAACCCGGCGTAGCTCCATCATGATCAGGAAAGTCCTGGAGTATCTGGAACCCGGCGTAGCTTCGTCCTGATCAGGAAACTCCTGGAGTATCTGGAACCCGGCGTAGCTCCATCATGATCAGGAAACTCCTGGAGTATCTGGAACCCGGCGTAGCTCCATCATCATCTGGAAACTCCTGGAGTATCTGGAACCCGGCGTAGCTTCGTCCTGATCAGGAAACTCCTGGAGTATCTGGAACCCGGCAAAGCTCCATCATGATCGGGAAACTTCTGGAGTATCTGGAACCCGGCGTAGCTCCGTCTGGATCAGGAAACTCCTGGAGTATCTGGAACCCGGCATAGCTCCATCATGATCAGGAAACTCCTGGAGTATCTGGAACCCGGCGTAGCTTCGTCCTGATCAGGAAACTCCTGGAGTATCTGGAACCCGGCGTAGCTCCATCCGGATCATGAAACTTCTGGAGTATCTGGAACCCGACGTAGCTCCTTCCGGATCATGAAACTTCTGGAGTATCTGGAACCCGGCGTAGCTCCGTCCTGATCAGGAAACTCCTGGAGTATCTTGAAGCCGTCGTAGCTCCATCATGATCAGGAAACTCCTGGAGTATCTGGAACCCGGCGTAGCTTCGTCCTGATCAGGAAACTCCTGGAGTATCTTGAACCCGGCGTAGCTCCATCATGATCAGGAAACTCCTGGAGTATCTGGAACCCGGCATAGCTCCATCATGATCAGGAAACTCCTGGAGTATCTGGAACCCGTCGTAGCTTCGTCATGATCAGGAAACTCCTGGAGTATCTGGAACCCGGCGTAGCTCCATCATGATCAGGAAACTCCTGGAGTATCTGGAACCCGGCGTAGCTCCGTCCTTATCAGGAAACTCCTGGAGTATCTGGAACCCGTTGTGGCTTCGTCGTGATCACGAAACTTCTGGAGTATCTGGAACCCGGCGTAGCTCCGTCTGGATCAGGAAACTCCTGGAGTATCTGGAACCCGGCATAGCTCCATCCTGATCAGGAAACTCCTGGAGTATCTGGAACCGGGCGTAGCTCCATCCTGATCACGAAACTCCTGGAGTATCTGAAACCCGTTGTAGCTTCGTCCTGATCAGGAAACTCCTGGAGTATCTGAAACCCGGCGTAGCTCCGTCCTGATCAGGAAACTCCTGGAGTATCTGGAACCCGGCATAGCTCCATCATGATCAGGAAACTCCTGGAGTATCTGGAACCCGGCATAGCTCCATCATGATCAGGAAACTCCTGGAGTATCTGGAACCCATTGTAGCTTCGTCCTGATCAGGAAACTCCTGGAGTATCTGAAACCCGGCGTAGCTTCGTCCTGATCAGGAAACTCCTGGAGTATCTGGAACCCGGCGTAGCTCCATCCTGATCAGGAAATTCCTGGAGTTTCTGGAACCCGGCGTAGCTTCGTCCTGATCAGGAAACTCCTGGAGTATCTGGAACCCGGCGTAGCTCCATCATGATCAGGAAACTCCTGGAGTATCTGGAACCCGGCGTAGCTTCGTCCTGATCAGGAAACTCCTGGAGTATCTGGAACCCGGCGTAGCTCCATCATGATCAGGAAACTCCTGGAGTATCTGGAACCCGGCGTAGCTCCATCATGATCAGGAAACTCCTGGAGTATCTTGAACCCGTCGTAGCTCCATCATGATCAGGAAACTCCTGGAGTATCTGGAACCCGGCGTAGCTTCGTCCTGATCAGGAAACTCCTGGAGTATCTTGAACCCGGCGTAGCTCCATCATGATCAGGAAACTCCTGGAGTATCTGGAACCCGGCGTAGCTCCATCATGATCAGGAAACTCCTGGAGTATCTGGAACCCGGCGTAGCTTCGTCCTGATCAGGAAACTCCTGGAGTATCTTGAACCCGGCGTAGCTCCATCATGATCAGGAAACTCCTGGAGTATCTGGAACCCGGCGTAGCTCCATCATGATCAGGAAACTCCTGGAGTATCTGGAACCCGGCGTAGCTTCGTCCTGATCAGGACACTCCTGGAGTATCTGGAACCCGGCGTAGCTCCGTCTGGATCAGGAAACTCCTGGAGTATCTGGAACCCGGCGTAGCTCCGTCATGATCAGGAAACTCCTGGAGTATATGGAACCCGGCGTAGCTTCGTCCTGATCAGGAAACTCCTGGAGTATCTGGAACTCGGCGTAGCTCCATCCGGATCATGAAACTTCTGGAGTATCTGGAACCCGACGTAGCTCCTTCCGGATCATGAAACTTCTGGAGTATCTGGAACCCGGCGTAGCTCCGTCCTGATCAGGAAACTCTTGGAGTATCTTGAACCCGTCGTAGCTCCATCATGATCAGGAAACTCCTGGAGTATCTGGAACCCGGCGTAGCTTCGTCCTGATCAGGAAACTCCTGGAGTATCTTGAACCCGGCGTAGCTCCATCATGATCAGGAAACTCCTGGAGTATCTGGAACCCGGCATAGCTCCATCATGATCAGGAAACTCCTGGAGTATCTGGAACCCGTCGTAGCTTCGTCATGATCAGGAAACTCCTGGAGTATCTGGAACCCGGCGTAGCTCCATCATGATCAGGAAACTCCTGGAGTATCTTGAACCCGGCGTAGCTTCGTCCTGATCAGGAAACTCCTGGAGTATCTGGAACCCGGCGTAGCTCCATCATGATCAGGAAACTCCTGGAGTATCTGGAACCCGGCGTAGCTCCATCATGATCAGGAAACTCCTGGAGTATCTGGAACCCGGCGTAGCTTCGTCCTGATCAGGAAACTCCTGGAGTATCTGGAACCCGGCAAAGCTCCATCATGATCGGGAAACTTCTGGAGTATCTGGAACCCGGCGTAGCTCCATCATGATCAGGAAACTCCTGGAGTATCTGGAACCCGGCATAGCTCCATCATGATCAGGAAACTCCTGGAGTATCTGGAACCCATTGTAGCTTCGTCCTGATCAGGAAACTCCTGGAGTATCTGAAACCCGGCGTAGCTTCGTCCTGATCAGGAAACTCCTGGAGTATCTGGAACCCGGCGTAGCTCCATCCTGATCAGGAAATTCCTGGAGTTTCTGGAACCCGGCGTAGCTTCGTCCTGATCAGGAAACTCCTGGAGTATCTGGAACCCGGCGTAGCTCCATCATGATCAGGAAACTCCTGGAGTATCTGGAACCCGGCGTAGCTTCGTCCTGATCAGGAAACTCCTGGAGTATCTGGAACCCGGCGTAGCTCCATCATGATCAGGAAACTCCTGGAGTATCTGGAACCCGGCGTAGCTCCATCATGATCAGGAAACTCCTGGAGTATCTTGAACCCGTCGTAGCTCCATCATGATCAGGAAACTCCTGGAGTATCTGGAACCCGGCGTAGCTTCGTCCTGATCAGGAAACTCCTGGAGTATCTTGAACCCGGCGTAGCTCCATCATGATCAGGAAACTCCTGGAGTATCTGGAACCCGGCGTAGCTCCATCATGATCAGGAAACTCCTGGAGTATCTGGAACCCGGCGTAGCTTCGTCCTGATCAGGAAACTCCTGGAGTATCTTGAACCCGGCGTAGCTCCATCATGATCAGGAAACTCCTGGAGTATCTGGAACCCGGCGTAGCTCCATCATGATCAGGAAACTCCTGGAGTATCTGGAACCCGGCGTAGCTTCGTCCTGATCAGGACACTCCTGGAGTATCTGGAACCCGGCGTAGCTCCGTCTGGATCAGGAAACTCCTGGAGTATCTGGAACCCGGCGTAGCTCCGTCATGATCAGGAAACTCCTGGAGTATATGGAACCCGGCGTAGCTTCGTCCTGATCAGGAAACTCCTGGAGTATCTGGAACTCGGCGTAGCTCCATCCGGATCATGAAACTTCTGGAGTATCTGGAACCCGACGTAGCTCCTTCCGGATCATGAAACTTCTGGAGTATCTGGAACCCGGCGTAGCTCCGTCCTGATCAGGAAACTCTTGGAGTATCTTGAACCCGTCGTAGCTCCATCATGATCAGGAAACTCCTGGAGTATCTGGAACCCGGCGTAGCTTCGTCCTGATCAGGAAACTCCTGGAGTATCTTGAACCCGGCGTAGCTCCATCATGATCAGGAAACTCCTGGAGTATCTGGAACCCGGCATAGCTCCATCATGATCAGGAAACTCCTGGAGTATCTGGAACCCGTCGTAGCTTCGTCATGATCAGGAAACTCCTGGAGTATCTGGAACCCGGCGTAGCTCCATCATGATCAGGAAACTCCTGGAGTATCTTGAACCCGGCGTAGCTTCGTCCTGATCAGGAAACTCCTGGAGTATCTGGAACCCGGCGTAGCTCCATCATGATCAGGAAACTCCTGGAGTATCTGGAACCCGGCGTAGCTCCATCATGATCAGGAAACTCCTGGAGTATCTGGAACCCGGCGTAGCTTCGTCCTGATCAGGAAACTCCTGGAGTATCTGGAACCCGGCAAAGCTCCATCATGATCGGGAAACTTCTGGAGTATCTGGAACCCGGCGTAGCTCCATCATGATCAGGAAACTCCTGGAGTATCTGGAACCCGGCATAGCTCCATCATGATCAGGAAACTCCTGGAGTATCTGGAACCCATTGTAGCTTCGTCCTGATCAGGAAACTCCTGGAGTATCTGAAACCCGGCGTAGCTTCGTCCTGATCAGGAAACTCCTGGAGTATCTGGAACCCGGCGTAGCTCCATCCTGATCAGGAAATTCCTGGAGTTTCTGGAACCCGGCGTAGCTTCGTCCTGATCAGGAAACTCCTGGAGTATCTGGAACCCGGCGTAGCTCCATCATGATCAGGAAACTCCTGGAGTATCTGGAACCCGGCGTAGCTTCGTCCTGATCAGGAAACTCCTGGAGTATCTGGAACCCGGCGTAGCTCCATCATGATCAGGAAACTCCTGGAGTATCTGGAACCCGGCGTAGCTCCATCATGATCAGGAAACTCCTGGAGTGTCTGGAACCCGGCGTAGCTTCGTCCTGATCAGGAAACTCCTGGAGTATCTGGAACCCGGCAAAGCTCCATCATGATAGGGAAACTTCTGGAGTATCTGGAACCCGGCGTAGCTCCGTCTGGATCAGGAAACTCCTGGAGTATCTGGAACCCGGCATAGCTCCATCATGATCAGGAAACTCCTGGAGTATCTGGAACCCGGCGTAGCTTCGTCCTGATCAGGAAACTCCTGGAGTATCTGGAACCCGGCGTAGCTCCATCCGGATCATGAAACTTCTGGAGTATCTGGAACCCGACGTAGCTCCTTCCGGATCATGAAACTTCTGGAGTATCTGGAACCCGGCGTAGCTCCGTCCTGATCAGGAAACTCCTGGAGTATCTTGAACCCGTCGTAGCTCCATCATGATCAGGAAACTCCTGGAGTATCTGGAACCCGGCGTAGCTTCGTCCTGATCAGGAAACTCCTGGAGTATCTTGAACCCGGCGTAGCTCCATCATGATCAGGAAACTCCTGGAGTATCTGGAACCCGGCGTAGCTCCATCATGATCAGGAAACTCCTGGAGTATCTGGAACCCGGCGTAGCTTCGTCCTGATCAGGACACTCCTGGAGTATCTGGAACCCGGCGTAGCTCCGTCTGGATCAGGAAACTCCTGGAGTATCTGGAACCCGGCGTAGCTCCGTCATGATCAGGAAACTCCTGGAGTATATGGAACCCGGCGTAGCTTCGTCCTGATCAGGAAACTCCTGGAGTATCTGGAACTCGGCGTAGCTCCATCCGGATCATGAAACTTCTGGAGTATCTGGAACCCGACGTAGCTCCTTCCGGATCATGAAACTTCTGGAGTATCTGGAACCCGGCGTAGCTCCGTCCTGATCAGGAAACTCCTGGAGTATCTTGAACCCGTCGTAGCTCCATCATGATCAGGAAACTCCTGGAGTATCTGGAACCCGGCGTAGCTTCGTCCTGATCAGGAAACTCCTGGAGTATCTTGAACCCGGCGTAGCTCCATCATGATCAGGAAACTCCTGGAGTATCTGGAACCCGGCATAGCTCCATCATGATCAGGAAACTCCTGGAGTATCTGGAACCCGTCGTAGCTTCGTCATGATCAGGAAACTCCTGGAGTATCTGGAACCCGGCGTAGCTCCATCATGATCAGGAAACTCCTGGAGTATCTTGAACCCGGCGTAGCTTCGTCCTGATCAGGAAACTCCTGGAGTATCTGGAACCCGGCGTAGCTCCATCATGATCAGGAAACTCCTGGAGTATCTGGAACCCGGCGTAGCTCCATCATTATCAGGAAACTCCTGGAGTATCTGGAACCCGGCGTAGCTTCGTCCTGATCAGGAAACTCCTGGAGTATCTGGAACCCGGCAAAGCTCCATCATGATCGGGAAACTTCTGGAGTATCTGGAACCCGGCGTCGCTCCGTCTGGATCAGGAAACTCCTGGAGTATCTGGAACCCGGCATAGCTCCATCATGATCAGGAAACTCCTGGAGTATCTGGAACCCGGCGTAGCTTCGTCCTGATCAGGAAACTCCTGGAGTATCTGGAACCCGGCGTAGCTCCATCCGGATCATGAAACTTCTGGAGTATCTGGAACCCGACGTAGCTCCTTCCGGATCATGAAACTTCTGGAGTATCTGGAACCCGGCGTAGCTCCGTCCTGATCAGGAAACTCCTGGAGTATCTTGAACCCGTCGTAGCTCCATCATGATCTGGAAACTCCTGGAGTATCTGGAACCCGGCGTAGCTTCGTCCTGATCAGGAAACTCCTGGAGTATCTTGAACCCGGCGTAGCTCCATCATGATCAGGAAACTCCTGGAGTATCTGGAACCCGGCATAGCTCCATCATGATCAGGAAACTCCTGGAGTATCTGGAACCCGTCGTAGCTTCGTCATGATCAGGAAACTCCTGGAGTATCTGGAACCCGGCGTAGCTCCATCATGATCAGGAAACTCCTGGAGTATCTGGAACCCGGCGTAGCTCCGTCCTTATCAGGAAACTCCTGGAGTATCTGGAACCCGTTGTAGCTTCGTCGTGATCACGACACTTCTGGAGTATCTGGAACCCGACGTAGCTCCTTCCGGATCATGAAACTTCTGGAGTATCTGGAACCCGGCGTAGCTCCGTCCTGATCAGGAAACTCCTGGAGTATCTTGAACCCGTCGTAGCTCCATCATGATCAGGAAACTCCTGGAGTATCTGGAACCCGGCGTAGCTTCGTCCTGATCAGGAAACTCCTGGAGTATCTGGAACCCGGCGTAGCTCCATCCGGATCATGAAACTTCTGGAGTATCTGGAACCCGACGTAGCTCCTTCCGGATCATGAAACTTCTGGAGTATCTGGAACCCGGCGTAGCTCCGTCCTGATCAGGAAACTCCTGGAGTATCTTGAACCCGTCGTAGCTCCATCATGATCAGGAAACTCCTGGAGTATCTGGAACCCGGCGTAGCTTCGTCCTGATCAGGAAACTCCTGGAGTATCTTGAACCCGGCGTAGCTCCATCATGATCAGGAAACTCCTGGAGTATCTGGAACCCGGCATAGCTCCATCATGATCAGGAAACTCCTGGAGTATCTGGAACCCGTCGTAGCTTCGTCATGATCAGGAAACTCCTGGAGTATCTGGAACCCGGCGTAGCTCCATCATGATCAGGAAACTCCTGGAGTATCTGGAACCCGGCGTAGCTCCGTCCTTATCAGGAAACTCCTGGAGTATCTGGAACCCGTTGTAGCTTCGTCGTGATCACAACACTTCTGGAGTATCTGGAACCCGACGTAGCTCCTTCCGGATCATGAAACTTCTGGAGTATCTGGAACCCGGCGTAGCTCCGTCCTGATCAGGAAACTCCTGGAGTATCTTGAACCCGTCGTAGCTCCATCATGATCAGGAAACTCCTGGAGTATCTGGAACCCGGCGTAGCTTCGTCCTGATCAGGAAACTCCTGGAGTATCTTGAACCCGGCGTAGCTCCATCATGATCAGGAAACTCCTGGAGTATCTGGAACCCGGCATAGCTCCATCATGATCAGGAAACTCCTGGAGTATCTGGAACCCGTCGTAGCTTCGTCATGATCAGGAAACTCCTGGAGTATCTGGAACCCGGCGTAGCTCCATCATGATCAGGAAACTCCTGGAGTATCTGGAACCCGGCGTAGCTTCGTCCTGATCAGGAAACTCCTGGAGTATCTGGAACCCGGCGTAGCTCCATCATGATCAGGAAACTCCTGGAGTATCTGGAACCCGGCGTAGCTCCATCATGATCAGGAAACTCCTGGAGTATCTGGAACCCGGCGTAGCTTCGTCCTGATCAGGAAACTCCTGGAGTATCTGGAACCCGTTGTAGCTTCGTCCTGATCAGGAAACTCCTGGAGTATCTGGAACCCGGCGTAGCTCCATCATGATCAGGAAACTCCTGGAGTATCTGGAACCCGGCGTAGCTCCATCATGATCAGGAAACTCCTGGAGTATCTGGAACCCGGCGTAGCTTCGTCCTGATCAGGAAACTCCTGGAGTATCTGGAACCCGGCGTAGCTCCGTCTGGATCAGGAAACTCCTGGAGTATCTGGAACCCGGCATAGCTCCATCATGATCAGGAAACTCCTGGAGTATATGGAACCCGGCGTAGCTTCGTCCTGATCAGGAAACTCCTGGAGTATCTGGAACCCGGCGTAGCTCCATCCAGATCATGAAACTTCTGGAGTATCTGGAACCCGACGTAGCTCCTTCCGGATCATGAAACTTCTGGAGTATCTGGAACCCGGCGTAGCTCCGTCCTGATCAGGAAACTCCTGGAGTATCTTGAACCCGTCGTAGCTCCATCATGATCAGGAAACTCCTGGAGTATCTGGAACCCGGCGTAGCTTCGTCCTGATCAGGAAACTCCTGGAGTATCTTGAACCCGGCGTAGCTCCATCATGATCAGGAAACTCCTGGAGTATCTGGAACCCGGCATAGCTCCATCATGATCAGGAAACTCCTGGAGTATCTGGAACCCGTCGTAGCTTCGTCATGATCAGGAAACTCCTGGAGTATCTGGAACCCGGCGTAGCTCCATCATGATCAGGAAATTCCTGGAGTATCTGGAACCCGGCGTAGCTTCGTCCTGATCAGGAAACTCCTGGAGTATCTGGAACCCGGCGTAGCTCCATCATGATCAGGAAACTCCTGGAGTATCTGGAACCCGGCGTAGCTCCATCATGATCAGGAAACTCCTGGAGTATCTGGAACCCGGCGTAGCTTCGTCCTGATCAGGAAACTCCTGGAGTATCTGGAACCCGGCAAAGCTCCATCATGATCGGGAAACTTCTGGAGTATCTGGAACCCGGTGTAGCTCCGTCTGGATCAGGAAACTCCTGGAGTATCTGGAACCCGGCATAGCTCCATCATGATCAGGAAACTCCTGGAGTATCTGGAACCCGGCGTAGCTTCGTCCTGATCAGGAAACTCCTGGAGTATCTGGAACCCGGCGTAGCTCCATCCGGATCATGAAACTTCTGGAGTATCTGGAACCCGACGTAGCTCCTTCCGGATCATGAAACTTCTGGAGTATCTGGAACCCGGCGTAGCTCCGTCCTGATCAGGAAACTCCTGGAGTATCTTGAACCTGTCGTAGCTCCATCATGATCAGGAAACTCCTGGAGTATCTGGAACCCGGCGTAGCTTCGTCCTGATCAGGAAACTCCTGGAGTATCTTGAACCCGGCGTAGCTCCATCATGATCAGGAAACTCCTGGAGTATCTGGAACCCGGCGTAGCTCCATCATGATCAGGAAACTCCTGGAGTATCTGGAACCCGGCGTAGCTTCGTCCTGATCAGGACACTCCTGGAGTATCTGGAACCCGGCGTATCTCCGTCTGGATCAGGAAACTCCTGGAGTATCTGGAACCCGGCATAGCTCCATCATGATCAGGAAACTCCTGGAGTATATGGAACCCGGCGTAGCTTCGTCCTGATCAGGAAACTCCTGGAGTATCTGGAACCCGGCGTAGCTCCATCCGGATCATGAAACTTCTGGAGTATCTGGAACCCGACGTAGCTCCTTCCGGATCATGAAACTTCTGGAGTATCTGGAACCCGGCGTAGCTCCGTCCTGATCAGGAAACTCCTGGAGTATCTTGAACCCGTCGTAGCTCCATCATGATCAGGAAACTCCTGGAGTATCTGGAACCCGGCGTAGCTTCGTCCTGATCAGGACACTCCTGGAGTATCTGGAACCCGGCGTATCTCCGTCTGGATCAGGAAACTCCTGGAGTATCTGGAACCCGGCATAGCTCCATCATGATCAGGAAACTCCTGGAGTATCTGGAACCCGTCGTAGCTTCGTCATGATCAGGAAACTCCTGGAGTATCTGGAACCCGGCGTAGCTCCATCATGATCAGGAAAGTCCTGGAGTATCTGGAACCCGGCGTAGCTTCGTCCTGATCAGGAAACTCCTGGAGTATCTGGAACCCGGCGTAGCTCCATCATGATCAGGAAACTCCTGGAGTATCTGGAACCCGGCGTAGCTCCATCATCATCTGGAAACTCCTGGAGTATCTGGAACCCGGCGTAGCTTCGTCCTGATCAGGAAACTCCTGGAGTATCTGGAACCCGGCAAAGCTCCATCATGATCGGGAAACTTCTGGAGTATCTGGAACCCGGCGTAGCTCCGTCTGGATCAGGAAACTCCTGGAGTATCTGGAACCCGGCATAGCTCCATCATGATCAGGAAACTCCTGGAGTATCTGGAACCCGGCGTAGCTTCGTCCTGATCAGGAAACTCCTGGAGTATCTGGAACCCGGCGTAGCTCCATCCGGATCATGAAACTTCTGGAGTATCTGGAACCCGACGTAGCTCCTTCCGGATCATGAAACTTCTGGAGTATCTGGAACCCGGCGTAGCTCCGTCCTGATCAGGAAACTCCTGGAGTATCTTGAACCCGTCGTAGCTCCATCATGATCAGGAAACTCCTGGAGTATCTGGAACCCGGCGTAGCTTCGTCCTGATCAGGAAACTCCTGGAGTATCTTGAACCCGGCGTAGCTCCATCATGATCAGGAAACTCCTGGAGTATCTGGAACCCGGCATAGCTCCATCATGATCAGGAAACTCCTGGAGTATCTGGAACCCGTCGTAGCTTCGTCATGATCAGGAAACTCCTGGAGTATCTGGAACCCGGCGTAGCTCCATCATGATCAGGAAACTCCTGGAGTATCTGGAACCCGGCGTAGCTCCGTCCTTATCAGGAAACTCCTGGAGTATCTGGAACCCGTTGTGGCTTCGTCGTTATCACGAAACTTCTGGAGTATCTGGAACCCGGCGTAGCTCCGTCTGGATCAGGAAACTCCTGGAGTATCTGGAACCCGGCATAGCTCCATCCTGATCAGGAAACTCCTGGAGTATCTGGAACCGGGCGTAGCTCCATCCTGATCACGAAACTCCTGGAGTATCTGAAACCCGTTGTAGCTTCGTCCTGATCAGGAAACTCCTGGAGTATCTGGAACCCGGCGTAGCTCCGTCCTGATCAGGAAACTCCTGGAGTATCTGGAACCCGGCATAGCTCCATCATGATCAGGAAACTCCTGGAGTATCTGGAACCCGGCATAGCTCCATCATGATCAGGAAACTCCTGGAGTATCTGGAACCCATTGTAGCTTGGTCCTGATCAGGAAACTCCTGGAGTATCTGAAACCCGGCGTAGCTTCGTCCTGATCAGGAAACTCCTGGAGTATCTGGAACCCGTTGTAGCTTCGTCCTGATCAGGAAACTCCTGGAGTATCTGGAACCCGGCGTAGCTTCGTCCGGATCATGAAACTTCTGGAGTATCTGGAACCCGGCGTAGCTCCATCCTGATCACGAAACTCCTGGAGTATCTGGAACCCGTTGTAGCTTCGTCCTGATCAGGAAACTCCTGGAGTATCTGAAACCCGGCGTAGCTCCATCCTGATCAGGAAACTCCTGGAGTATCTGGAACCCGGCGTAGCTCCATCCTGATCAGGAAACTCCTGGAGTATCTGGAACCCGGCATAGCTCCATCATGATCAGGAAACTCCTGGAGTATCTGGAACCCATTGTAGCTTCGTCCTGATCAGGAAACTCCTGGAGTATCTGGAACCCGGCGTAGCTCCATCCTGATCAGGAAACTCCTGGAGTATCTGGAACCCATTGTAGCTTCGTCCTGATCAGGAAACTCCTGGAGTATCTGAAACCCGGCGTAGCTTCGTCCTGATCAGGAAACTCCTGGAGTATCTGGAACCCGTTGTAGCTTCGTCCTGATCAGGAAACTCCTGGAGTATCTGGAACCCGGCGTAGCTCCATCCTGATCAGGAAATTCCTGGAGTTTCTGGAACCCGGCGTAGCTCCATCCTGATCACGAAACTCCTGGAGTATCTGGAACCCGTTGTAGCTTCGTCCTGATCAGGAAACTCCTGGAGTATCTGGAACCCGGCGTAGCTCCATCATGATCAGGAAACTCCTGGAGTATCTGGAACCCGGCGTAGCTCCATCATGATCAGGAAACTCCTGGAGTATCTGGAACCCGGCGTAGCTTCGTCCTGATCAGGACACTCCTGGAGTATCTGGAACCCGGCGTAGCTCCATCATGATCAGGAAACTCCTGGAGTATCTAGAACCCGGCGTAGCTTCGTCCTGATCAGGAAACTCCTGGAGTATCTGGAACCCGGCGTAGCTCCATCATGATCAGGAAACTCCTGGAGTATCTGGAACCCGGCGTAGCTCCATCATGATCAGGAAACTCCTGGAGTATCTGGAACCCGGCGTAGCTTCGTCCTGATCAGGAAATTCCTGGAGTATCTGGAACCCGGCATAGCTCCATCATGATCGGGAAACTTCTAGAGTATCTGGAACCCGGCGTAGCTCCGTCTGGATCAGGAAACTCCTGGAGTATCTGGAACCCGGCATAGCTCCATCATGATCAGGAAACTCCTGGAGTATCTGGAACCCGGCGTAGCTTCGTCCTGATCAGGAAACTCCTGGAGTATCTGGAACCCGGCGTAGCTTCGTCCGGATCATGAAACTTCTGGAGTATCTGGAACCCGACGTAGCTCCTTCCGGATCATGAAACTTCTGGAGTATCTGGAACCCGGCGTAGCTCCATCATGATCAGGAAACTCCTGGAGTATCTGGAACCCGGCGTAGCTTCGTCCTGATCAGGAAACTCCTGGAGTATCTGGAACCCGGCGTAGCTCCATCATGATCAGGAAACTCCTGGAGTATCTGGAACCCGGCATAGTTCCATCATGATCAGGAAACTCCTGGAGTATCTGGAACCCATCGTAGCTCCATCCTGATCAGGAAACTCCTGGAGTATCTGAAACCCGGCGTAGCTCCATCCTGATCAGGAAACTCCTGGAGTATCTGGAACCCGGCATAGCTCCATCATGATCAGGAAACTCCTGGAGTATCTGGAACCCATTGTAGCTTCGTCCTGATCAGGAAACTCCTGGAGTATCTGTAACCCGTCGTAGCTCCATCCTGATCAGGAAACTCCTGGAGTATCTGGAACCCATTGTAGCTTCGTCCTGATCAGGAAACTCCTGGAGTATCTGGAACCCGGCGTAGCTCCGTCCTGATCAGGAAACTCCTGGAGTATCTGGAACCCGTTGTAGCTTCGTCGTGATCAGGAAACTCCTGGAGTATCTGAAACCCGGCGTAGCTTCGTCCTGATCAGGAAACTCCTGGAGTATCTGGAACCCGTTGTAGCTTCGTCCTGATCAGGAAACTCCTGGAGTATCAGGAACCCGGCGTAACTCCATCCTGATCAGGAAATTCCTGGAGTTTCTGGAACCCGGCGTAGCTCCATCCTGATCACGAAACTCCTGGAGTATCTGGAACCCGTTGTAGCTTCGTCCTGATCAGGAAACTCCTGGAGTATCTGGAACCCGGCGTAGCTCCATCATGATCAGGAAACTCCTGGAGTATCTGGAACCCGGCGTAGCTCCATCATGATCAGGAAACTCCTGGAGTATCTGGAACCCGGCGTAGCTTCGTCCTGATCAGGACACTCCTGGAGTATCTGGAACCCGGCGTAGCTCCATCATGATCAGGAAACTCCTGGAGTATCTAGAACCCGGCGTAGCTTCGTCCTGATCAGGAAACTCCTGGAGTATCTGGAACCCGGCGTAGCTCCATCATGATCAGGAAACTCCTGGAGTATCTGGAACCCGGCGTAGCTCCATCATGATCAGGAAACTCCTGGAATATCTGGAACCCGGCGTAGCTTCGTCCTGATCAGGAAACTCCTGGAGTATCTGGAACCCGGCATAGCTCCATCATGATCGGGAAACTTCTGGAGTATCTGGAACCCGGCGTAGCTCCATCCGGATCATGAAACTTCTGGAGTATCTGGAACCCGACGTAGCTCCTTCCGGATCATGAAACTTCTGGAGTATCTGGAACCGGGCGTATCGCCATCATGATCAGGAAACTACCGGAGTATCTGGAACCCGGCGTAGCTTCGTCGTGATCAGGAAACTCCTGGAGTATCTGGAACCTGGCGTAGCTCCATCATGATCAGGAAACTCCTGGAGTATCTGGAACCCGGCGTAGCTCCATCATGATCAGGAAACTCCTGGAGTATCTGGAACCCGGCGTAGCTCCATCATGATCAGGAAACTCCTGGAGTATCTGGAACCCGGCGTAGCTTCGTCCTGATCAGGAAACTCCTGGAGTATCTGGAACCCGGCGTAGCTCCATCCTGATCACGAAACTTCTGGAGTATCTGGAACCCGGCGTAGCTCCGTCTGGATCAGGAAACTCCTGGAGTATCTGGAACCCGGCATAGCTCCATCATGATCAGGAAACTCCTGGAGTATCTGGAACCCGGCGTAGCTCCATCCTGATCAGGAAACTCCTGGAGTATCTGGAACCGGGCGTAGCCCCATCCTGATCACGAAACTCCTGGAGTATCTGAAACCCGTTGTAGCTTCGTCCTGATCAGGAAACTCCTGGAGTATCTGAAACCCGGCGTAGCTCCGTCCTGATCAGGAAACTCCTGGAGTATCTGGAACCCGGCATAGCTCCATCATGATCAGGAAACTCCTGGAGTATCTGGAACCCGGCATAGCTCCATCATGATCAGGAAACTTCTGGAGTATCTGGAAGCCGGCGTAGCTCCATCCTGATCAGGAAACTCCTGGAGTATCTGGAACCTGGCGTAGCTCCATCCTGATCACGAAACTCCTGGAGTATCTATAACCCGTTGTAGCTTCGTCCTGATCAGGAAACTCCTGGAGTATCTGAAACCCGGCGTAGCTCCATCATGATCAGGAAACTCCTGGAGTATCTGGAACCCGGCGTAGCTTCGTCCTGATCAGGAAACTCCTGGAGTATCTGGAACCCGGCGTAGCTCCATCCTGATCACGAAACTTCTGGAGTATCTGGAACCCGGCGTAGCTCCGTCTGGATCAGGAAACTCCTGGAGTATCTGGAACCCGGCATAGCTCCATCATGATCAGGAAACTCCTGGAGTATCTGGAACCCGGCGTAGCTCCATCCTGATCAGGAAACTCCTGGAGTATCTGGAACCGGGCGTAGCCCCATCCTGATCACGAAACTCCTGGAGTATCTGAAACCCGTTGTAGCTTCGTCCTGATTAGGAAACTCCTGGAGTATCTGAAACCCGGCGTAGCTCCGTCCTGATCAGGAAACTCCTGGAGTATCTGGAACCCGGCATAGCTCCATCATGATCAGGAAACTCCTGGAGTATCTGGAACCCGGCATAGCTCCATCATGATCAGGAAACTTCTGGAGTATCTGGAAGCCGGCGTAGCTCCATCCTGATCAGGAAACTCCTGGAGTATCTGGAACCTGGCGTAGCTCCATCCTGATCACGAAACTCCTGGAGTATCTATAACCCGTTGTAGCTTCGTCCTGATCAGGAAACTCCTGGAGTATCTGAAACCCGGCGTAGCTCCATCCTGATCAGGAAACTCCTGGAGTATCTGGAACCCGGCATAGCTCCATCATGATCAGGAAACTCCTGGAGTATCTGGAACCCATTGTAGCTTCGTCCTGATCAGGAAACTCCTGGAGTATCTGAAACCCGGCGTAGCTTCGTCCTGATCAGGAAACTCCTGGAGTATCTGGAACCCGTTGTAGCTTCGTCCTGATCAGGAAACTCCTGGAGTATCTGGAACCCGGCGTAGCTCCATCCTGATCAGGAAATTCCTGGAGTTTCTGGAACCCGGCGTAGCTCCCTCCTGATCACGAAACTCCTGGAGTATCTGGAACCCGTTGTAGCTTCGTCCTGATCAGGAAACTCCTGGAGTATCTGGAACCCGGCGTAGCTCCATCATGATCAGGAAACTCCTGGAGTATCTGGAACCCGGCATAGCTCCATCATGATCAGGAAACTCCTGGAGTATCTGGAACCCGGCGTAGCTTCGTCCTGATCAGGAAACTCCTGGAGTATCTGGAACCCGGCGTAGCTCCATCATGATCAGGAAACTCCTGGAGTATCTAGAACCCGGCGTAGCTTCGTCCTGATCAGGAAACTCCTGGAGTATCTGGAACCCGGCGTAGCTCCATCATGATCAGGAAACTCCTGGAGTATCTGGAACCCGGCGTAGCTCCATCATGATCAGGAAACTCCTGGAGTATCTGGAACCCGGCGTAGCTTCGTCCTGATCAGGAAACTCCTGGAGTATCTGGAACCCGGCATAGCTCCATCATGATCGGGAAACTTCTGGAGTATCTGGAACCCGGCGTAGCTCCGTCTGGATCAGGAAACTCCTGGAGTATCTGGAACCCGGCATAGCTCCATCATGATCAGGAAACTCCTGGAGTATCTGGAACCCGGCGTAGCTTCGTCCTGATCAGGAAACTCCTGGAGTATCTGGAACCCGGCGTAGCTCCATCCGGATCATGAAACTTCTGGAGTATCTGGAACCCGACGTAGCTCCTTCCGGATCATGAAACTTCTGGAGTATCTGGAACCCGGCGTAGCTCCGTCCTGATCAGGAAACTCCTGGAGTATCTGGAACCCGGCGTAGCTTCGTCCTGATCAGGAAACTCCTTGAGTATCTGGAACCCGGCGTAGCTCCATCATGATCAGGAAACTCCTGGAGTATCTGGAACCCGGCATAGCTCCATCATGATCAGGAAACTCCTGGAGTATCTGGAACCCGTCGTAGCTTCGTCATGATCAGGAAACTCCTGGAGTATCTGGAACCCAGCGTAGCTCCATCATGATCAGGAAACTCCTGGAGTATCTGGAACCCGGCGTCGCTCCGTCCTGATCAGGAAACTCCTGGAGTATCTGGAACCCGTTGCAGCTTCGTCGTGATCAGGAAACTCCTGGAGTATCTGGAACCCGGCGTAGCTTCGTCCTGATCAGGAAACTCCTGGAGTATCTGGAACCCGGCGTAGCTCCATCATGATCAGGAAACTCCTGGAGTATCTGGAACCCGGCATAGCTCCATCATGATCAGGAGACTCCTGGAGTATCTGGAACCCGGCGTAGCTTCGTCATGATCAGGAAACTCCTGGAGTATCTGGAACCCGGCGTAGCTCCGTCCGGATCAGGAAACTCCTGGAGTATCTGGAACCCGTTGTAGCTTCGTCGTGATCAGGAAACTCCTGGAGTATCTGGAACCCGGCGTAGCTCCATCCTGATCACGAAACTCCTGGAGTATCTGGAACCCGTTGTAGCTTCGTCCTGATCAGGAAACTCCTGGAGTATCTGGAACCCGGCGTAGCTCGATCATGATCACGAAACTCCTGGAGTATCTGAAACCTGGCGTAGCTCCATCCGGATCATGAAACTCCTGGAGTATCTGGAACCCGGCGTAGCTCCATCATGATCAGGAAACTCCTGGAGTATCTGGAACCCGGCGTAGCTCCATCATGATCAGGAAACTCCTGGAGTATCTGGAACCCGTTGTAGCTTTTTCCTGATCAGGAAACTCCTGGAGTATCTGGAACCCGGCGTAGCGTCGTCCTGATCAGGAAACTCCTGGCGTATCTGGAACCCGGCGTAGCTTCGTCCTGATCAGGAAACTCCTGGAGTATATGAAACCCGGCGTAGCTCCGTCCTGATCAGGAAACTCCTGGAGTATCTGGAACCTGGCATAGCTCCATCATGATCAGGAAACTCCTGGAGTATCTGGAACCCGTTGTAGCTTCGTCCTGATCAGGAAACTCCTGGAGTATCTGAAACCCGGCGTAGCTTCGTCCTGATCAGGATACTCCTGGAGTATCTGGAACCCGGCGTAGCTCCATCATGATCAGGAAACTCCTGGAGTATCTGGAACCCGGCGTAGCTTCGTCCTGATCAGGAAACTCCTGGAGTATCTGGAACCCGGCGTAGCTCCATCCTGATCACGAAACTTCTGGAGTATCTGGAACCCGGCGTAGCTCCGTCTGGATCAGGAAACTCCTGGAGTATCTGGAACCCGGCATAGCTCCATCATGATCAGGAAACTCCTGGAGTATCTGGAACCCGGCGTAGCTCCATCCTGATCAGGAAACTCCTGGAGTATCTGGAACCGGGCGTAGCTCCATCCTGATCACGAAACTCCTGGAGTATCTGGAACCCGTTGTAGCTTCGTCCTGATCAGGAAACTCCTGGAGTATCTGAAACCCGGCGTAGCTCCGTCCTGATCAGGAAACTCCTGGAGTATCTGGAACCCGGCATAGCTCCATCATGATCAGGAAACTCCTGGAGTATCTGGAACCCGGCATAGCTCCATCATGATCAGGAAACTTCTGGAGTATCTGGAAGCCGGCGTAGCTCCATCCTGATCAGGAAACTCCTGGAGTATCTGGAACCCGTCGTAGCTCCATCCTGATCACGAAACTCCTGGAGTATCTGGAACCCGTTGTAGCTTCGTCCTGATCAGGAAACTCCTGGAGTATCTGAAACCCGGCGTAGCTCCATCCTGATCAGGAAACTCCTGGAGTATCTGGAACCCGGCATAGCTCCATCATGATCAGGAAACTCCTGGAGTATCTGGAACCCGGCATAGCTCCATCATGATCAGGAAACTCCTGGAGTATCTGGAACCCATTGTAGCTTCGTCCTGATCAGGAAACTCCTGGAGTATCTGAAACCCGGCGTAGCTTCATCCTGATCAGGAAACTCCTGGAGTATCTTGAACCCGGCGTAGCTCCATCCTGATCAGGAAACTCCTGGAGTATCTGGAACCCATTGTAGCTTCGTGCTGATCAGGAAACTCCTGGAGTATCTGGAACCCGGCGTAGCTCCATCATGATCAGGAAACTCCTGGAGTATCTGGAACCCGTTGTAGCTTTTTCCTGATCAGGAAACTCCTGGAGTATCTGGAACCCGGCGTAGCTTCGTCCTGATCAGGAAACTCCTGGAGTATCTGGAACCCGGCGTAGCTTCGTCCTGATCAGGAAACTCCTGGAGTATCTGGAACCCGGCGTAGCTTCGTCCTGATCAGGAAACTCCTGGCGTATCTGGAACCCGGCGTAGCTTCGTCCTGATCAGGAAACTCCTGGAGTATCTGAAACCCGGCGTAGCTCCGTCCTGATCAGGAAACTCCTGGAGTATCTGGAACCTGGCATAGCTCCATCATGATCAGGAAACTCCTGGAGTATCTGGAACCCGTTGTAGCTTCGTCCTGATCAGGAAACTCCTGGAGTATCTGAAACCCGGCGTAGCTTCGTCCTGATCAGGAAACTCCTGGAGTATCTGGAACCCGGCGTAGCTCCATCATGATCACGAAACTCCTGGAGTATCTGGAACCCGGCGTAGCTTCGTCCTGATCAGGAAACTCCTGGAGTATCTGGAACCCGGCGTAGCTCCATCCTGATCACGAAACTTCTGGAGTATCTGGAACCCGGCGTAGCTCCGTCTGGATCAGGAAACTCCTGGAGTATCTGGTACCCGGCATAGCTCCATCATGATCAGGAAACTCCTGGAGTATCTGGAACCCGGCGTAGCTCCATCCTGATCAGGAAACTCCTGGAGTATCTGGAACCCGGCGTAGCTCCATCCTGATCAGGAAACTCCTGGAGTATCTGGAACCGGGCGTAGCTCCATCCTGATCACGAAACTCCTGGAGTATCTGGAACCCGTTGTAGCTTCGTCCTGATCAGGAAACTCCTGGAGTATCTGAAACCCGGCGTAGCTCCATCCTGATCAGGAAACTTCTGGAGTATCTGGAAGCCGGCGTAGCTCCATCCTGATCAGGAAACTCCTGGAGTATCTGGAACCCGGCGTAGCTCCATCCTGATCACGAAACTCCTGGAGTATCTGGAACCCGTTGTAGCTTCGTCCTGATCAGGAAACTCCTGGAGTATCTGAAACCCGGCGTAGCTCCATCCTGATCAGGAAACTCCTGGAGTATCTGGAACCCGGCATAGCTCCATCATGATCAGGAAACTCCTGGAGTATCTGGAACCCATTGTAGCTTCGTCCTGATCAGGAAACTCCTGGAGTATCTGAAACCCGGCATAGCTTCGTCCTGATCAGGAAACTCCTGGAGTATCTGGAACCCGTTGTAGCTTCGTCCTGATCAGGAAACTCCTGGAGTATCTGGAACCCGGCGTAGCTCCATCCTGATCACGAAACTCCTGGAGTATCTGGAACCCGTTGTAGCTTCGTCCTGATCAGGAAACTCCTGGAGTATCTGGAACCCGGCGTAGCTCCATCATGATCACGAAACTCCTGGAGTATCTGAAACCTGGCTTAGCTCCATCCGGATCCTGAAACTCCTGGAGTATCTGGAACCCGGCGTAGCTCCATCATGATCAGGAAACTCCTGGAGTATCTGGAACCCGGCGTAGCTCCATCATGATCAGGAAACTCCTGGAGTATCTGGAACCCGTTGTAGCTTCGTCCTGATCAGGAAACTCCTGGAGTATCTGGAACCCGGCGTAGTTTCGTCCTGATCAGGAAACTCCTGGAGTATCTGGAACCCGGCGTAGCTTCGTCCTGATCAGGAAACTCCTGGAGTATCTGAAACCCGGCATAGCTCCGTCCTGATCAGGAAACTCCTGGAGTATCTGGAACCTGGCATAGCTCCATCATGATCAGGAAACTCCTGGAGTATCTGGAACCCGGCATAGCTCCATCATGATCAGGAAACTCCTGGAGTATCTGGAACCCGTCGTAGCTTCGTCATGATCAGGAAACTCCTGGAGTATCTGGAACCCAGCGTAGCTCCATCATGATCAGGAAACTCCTGGAGTATCTGGAACCCGGCGTAGCTCCGTCCTGATCAGGAAACTCCTGGAGTATCTGGAACCCGTTGTAGCTTCGTCGTGATCAGGAAACTCCTGGAGTATCTGGAACCCGGCGTAGCTTCGTCCTGATCAGGAAACTCCTGGAGTATCTGGAACCCGGAGTAGCTCCATCATGATCAGGAAACTCCTGGAGTATCTGGAACCCGGCATAGCTCCATCATGATCAGGAAACTCCTGGAGTATCTATAACCCGTCGTAGCTTCGTTATGATCAGGAAACTCCTGGACTATCTGGAACCCGGCGTAGCTCCATCATGATCAGGAAACTCCTGGAGTATCTGGAACCCGGCGTAGCTTCGTCCTGATCAGGAAACTCCTGGAGTATCTGGAACCCGGCGTAGCTCCATCCTGATCAGGAAACTCCTGGACTATCTGGAACCCGGCGTAGCTCCATCATGATCAGGAAACTCCTGGAGTATCTGGAACCCGGCGTAGCTTCGTCCTGATCAGGAAACTCCTGGAGTATCTGGAACCCGGCGTAGCTCCATCCTGATCACGAAACTTCTGGAGTATCTATAACCCGGCGTAGCTCCGTCTGGATCAGGAAACTCCTGGAGTATCTGGAACCCGGCATAGCTCCATCATGATCAGGCAACTCCTGGAGTATCTGGAACCCGGCGTAGCTCCATCCTGATCAGGAAACTCCTGGAGTATCTGGAACCGGGCGTAGCTCCATCCTGATCACGAAACTCCTGGAGTATCTGACACCCGTTGTAGCTTCGTCCTGATCAGGAAACTCCTGGAGTATCTGAAACCCGGCGTAGCTCCGTCCTGATCAGGAAACTCCTGGAGTATCTGGAACCCGGCATAGCTCCATCATGATCAGGAAACTCCTGGAGTATCTGGAACCCGGCATAGCTCCATCATGATCAGGAAACTTCTGGAGTATCTGGAACCCAGCGTAGCTCCATCCTGATCAGGAAACTCCTGGACTATCTGGAACCCGGTGTAGCTCCATCCTGATCACGAAACTCCTGGAGTATCTGGAACCCGTTGTAGCTTCGTCCTGATCAGGAAACTCCTGGATTATCTGAAACCCGGCGTAGCTCCATCCTGATCAGGAAACTCCTGGAGTATCTGGAACCCGGCATAGCTCCATCATGATCAGGAAACTCCTGGAGAATCTGGAACCCATTGTAGCTTCGTCCTGATCAGGAAACTCCTGGAGTATCTGGAACCCGTTGCAGCTTCGTCCTGATCAGGAAACTCCTGGAGAATCTGGAACCCGGCGTAGCTTCGTCCTGATCAGGAAACTCCTGGAGTATCTGGAACCCGGCGTAGCTCCGTCCTGATCAGGAAACTCCTGGAGTATCTGAAACCCGGCGTAGCTCCATCATAATCAGGAAACTCCTGGAGTATCTGGAACCCGGCGTAGCTCCGTCTGGATCAGGAAACTCCTGGAGTATCTGGAACCCGGCGTAGCTTCGTCCTGATCAGGAAACTCCTGGAGTATCTGGAACCCGCGTAGCTCCGTCATGATCAGGAAACTCCTGGAGTATCTGGAACCCGGCGTAGCTTCGTCCTGATCAGGAAACTCCTGGATTATCTGGAACCCGGCATAGCTCCATCCTGATCACGAAACTTCTGGAGTATCTGGAACCCGGCGTAGCTCCGTCTGGATCAGGAAACTCCTGGAGTATCTGGAACCCGGCATAGCTCCATCATGATCAGGAAACTCCTGGAGTATCTGGAACCCGGCGTAGCTCCATCCTGATCAGGAAACTCCTGGAGTATCTGGAACCGGGCGTAGCTCCATCCTGACCACGAAACTCCTGGAGTATCTGGAACCCGTTGTAGCTTCGTCCTGATCAGGAAACTCCTGGAGTATCTTAAACCCGGCGTAGCTCCGTCCTGATCAGGAAACTCCTGGAGTATCTGGAACCCGGCATAGCTCCATCATGATCAGGAAACTCCTGGAGTATCTGGAACCCGGCATAGCTCCATCATGATCAGGAAACTTCTGGAGTATCTGGAAGCCGGCATAGCTCCATCCTGATCAGGAAACTCCTGGAGTATCTGGAACCCGGCGTAGCTCCATCCTGATCAGGAAATTCCTGGAGTTTCTGGAACCCGGCGTAGCTCCATCCTGATCACGAAACTCCTGGAGTATCTGGAACCCGTTGTAGCTTCGTCCTGATCAGGAAACTCCTGGAGTATCTGGAACCCGGCATAGCTCGATCATGATCACGAAACTCCTGGAGTATCTGAAACCTGGCGTAGCTCCATCCGGATCAGGAAACTCCTGGAGTATCTGGAACCCGGCGTAGCTCCATCATGATCAGGAAACTCCTGGAGTATCTGGAACCCGGCGTAGCTCCATCATGATCAGGAAACTCCTGGAGTATCTGGAACCCGTTGTAGCTTCGTCCTGATCAGGAAACTCCTGGAGTATCTGGAACCCGGCGTAGCTTCGTCCTGATCAGGAAACTCCTGGCGTATCTGGAACCCGGCGTAGCTTCGTCCTGATCAGGAAACTCCTGGAGTATCTGAAACCCGGCGTAGCTCCGTCCAGATCAGGAAACTCCTGGAGTATCTGGAACCTGGCATAGCTCCATCATGATTAGGAAACTCCTGGAGTATCTGGAACCCGTTGTAGCTTCGTCCTGATCAGGAAACTCGTGGAGTATCGGAAACCCGGCGTAGCTTCGTCCAGATCAGGAAACTCCTGGAGTATCTGGAACCCGGCGTAGCTTCGTCCAGATCAGGAAACTCCTGGAGTATCTGGAACCCGGCGTAGCTCCATCATGATCAGGAAACTCCTGGAGTATCTGGAACCCGGCGTATCTCCATCATGATCAGGAAACTCCTGGAGTACCTGGAAGCCGGCGTAGCTCCATCATGATCAGGAAACTCCTGGAGTATCTGGAACCCGGCGTAGCTTCGTCCTGATCAGGAAACTCCTGGAGTATCTGGAACCCGTTGTAGCTTTGTCCTGATCAGGAAACTCCTGGAGTATCTGGAACCCGGCGTAGCTCCGTCCTGATCAGGAAACTCCTGGAGAATCTGGAACCCGGCGTAGCTTCGTCCTGATCAGGAAACTCCTGGAGTATCTGGAACCCGGCGTAGCTCCGTCCTGATCAGGAAACTCCTGGAGTATCTGGAACCCGGCGTAGCTCCGTCTGGATCAGGAAACTCCTGGAGTATCTGGAACCCGGCATAGCTCCATCATGATCACGAAACTCCTGGAGTATCTGGAACCCGGCGTAGCTCCATCCTGATCAGGAAACTCCTGGAGTATCTGGAACCGGGCGTAGCTCCATCCTGATCACGAAACTCCTGGAGTATCTGGAACCCGTTGTAGCTTCGTCCTGATCAGGAAACTCCTGGAGTATCTGAAACCCGGCGTAGCTCCGTCCTGATCAGGAAACTCCTGGAGTATCTGGAACCCGGCATAGCTCCATCATGATCAGGAAACTCCTGGATTATCTGGAACCCGGCATAGCTCCATCATGATCAGTAAACTTCTGGAGTATCTGGAAGCCGGCGTAGCTCCATCCTGATCAGGAAACTCCTGGAGTATCTGGAACCCGGCGTAGCTCCATCCTGATCACGAAACTCCTGGAGTATCTGAAACCCGTTTTAGCTTCGTCCTGATCAGGAAACTCCTGGAGTATCTGAAACCCGGCGTAGCTCCATCCTGATCAGGAAACTCCTGGAGTATCTGGAACCCATTGTAGCTTCGTCCTGATCAGGAAACTCCTGGAGTATCTGGAACCCATTGTAGCTTCGTCCTGATCAGGAAACTCCTGGAGTATCTGAAACCCGGCGTAGCTTCGTCCTGATCAGGAAACTCCTGGAGTATCTTGAACCCGGCGTAGCTCCATCCTGATCAGGAAACTCCTGGAGTATCTGGAACCCATTGTAGCTTCGTCCTGATCAGGAAACTCCTGGAGTATCTGAAACCCGGCGTAGCTTCGTCCTGATCAGGAAACTCCTGGAGTATCTGGAACCCGTTGTAGATTCGTTCTGATCAGGAAACTCCTGGAGTATCTGGAACCCGGCGTAGCTCCATCCTCATCAGGAAATTCCTGGAGTTTCTGGAACCCGGCGTAGCTTCGTCCTGATCAGGAAACTCCTGGAGTATCTGAAACCCGGCGTAGCTCCATCATAATCAGGAAACTCCTGGAGTATCTGGAACCCGGCGTAGCTCCGTCTGGATCAGGAAACTCCTGGAGTATCTGGAACCCGGCGTAGCTTCGTCCTGATCAGGAAACTCCTGGAGTATCTGGAACCCGGCGTAGCTCCATCATGATCAGGAAACTCCTGGAGTATCTGGAACCCGGCGTAGCTTCGTCCTGATCAGGAAACTCCTGGAGTATCTGGAACCCGGCGTAGCTCCATCCTGATCACGAAACTTCTGGAGTATCTGGAACCCGGCGTAGCTCCGTCTGGATCAGGAAACTCCTGGAGTATCTGGAACCCGGCATAGCTCCATCATGATCAGGAAACTCCTGGAGTATCTGGAACCCGGCGTAGCTCCATCCTGATCAGGAAACTCCTGGAGTATCTGGAACCGGGCGTAGCTCCATCCTGATCACGAAACTCCTGGAGTATCTGGAACCCGTTGTAGCTTCGTCCTGATCAGGAAACTCCTGGAGTATCTGAAACCCGGCGTAGCTCCGTCCTGATCAGGAAACTCCTGGAGTATCTGGAAGCCGGCGTAGCTCCATCCTGATCAGGAAACTCCTGGAGTATCTGGAACCGGGCGTAGCTCCATCCTGATCACGAAACTCCTGGAGTATCTGGAACCCGTTGTAGCTTCGTCCTGATCAGGAAACTCCTGGAGTATCTGAAACCCGGCGTAGCTCCGTCCTGATCAGGAAACTCCTGGAGTATCTGGAACCCGGCATAGCGCCATCATGATCAGGAAACTCCTGGAGTATCTGGAACCCGGCGTAGCTCCGTCTGGATCAGGAAACTCCTGGAGTATCTGGAACCCGGCGTAGCTTCGTCCTGATCAGGAAACTCCTGGAGTATCTGGAACCCGGCGTAGCTCCATCATGATCAGGAAACTCCTGGAGTATCTGGAACCCGGCGTTGCTTCGTCCTGATCAGGAAACTCCTGGAGTATCCGGAACCCGGCGTAGCTCCATCATGATCAGGAAACTCCTGGAGTATGTGGAACCCGGCGTAGCTCCATCCTGATCACGAAACTCCTGGAGTATCTGGAACCGGGCGTAGCTCCATCCTGATCACGAAACTCCTGGAGTATCTGGAACCCGTTGTAGCTTCGTCCTGATCAGGAAACTCCTGGAGTATCTGAAACCCGGCGTAGCTCCGTCCTGATCAGGAAACTCCTGGAGTATCTGGAACCCGGCATAGCTCCATCATGATCAGGAAACTCCTGGAGTATCTGGAACCCGGCATAGCTCCATCATGATCAGGAAACTTCTGGAGTATCTGGAAGCCGGCGTAGCTCCATCCTGATCAGGAAACTCCTGGAGTATCTGGAACCCGGCGTAGCTCCATCCTGATCACGAAACTCCTGGAGTATCTGGAACCCGTTGTAGCTTCGTCCTGATCAGGAAACTCCTGGAGTATCTGAAACCCGGCGTAGCTCCATCCTGATCAGGAAACTCCTGGAGTATCTGGAACCCGGCATAGCTCCATCATGATCAGGAAACTCCTGGAGTATCTGGAACCCATTGTAGCTTCGTCCTGATCAGGAAACTCCTGGAGTATCTGAAACCCGGCGTAGCTTCGTCCTGATCAGGAAACTCCTGGAGTATCTTGAACCCGGCGTAGCTCCATCCTGATCAGGAAACTCCTGGAGTATCTGGAACCCATTGTAGCTTCGTGCTGATAAGGAAACTCCTGGAGTATCTGAAACCCGGCGTAGCTTCGTCCTGATCAGGAAACTCCTGGAGTATCTGGAACCCGTTGTAGCTTCGTCCTGATCAGGAAACTCCTGGAGTATCTGGAACCCGGCGTAGCTCCATCCTGATCAGGAAATTCCTGGAGTTTCTGGAACCCGGCGTAGCTCCATCCTGATCACGAAACTCCTGGAGTATCTGGAACCCGTTGTAGCTTCGTCCTGATCAGGAAACTCCTGGAGTATCTGGAACCCGGCGTAGCTCCATCATGATCACGAAACTCCTGGAGTATCTGGAACCCGGTGTAGCTCCATCATGATCAGGAAACTCCTGGAGTATCTGGAACCCGGCGTAGCTCCATCATGATCAGGAAACTCCTGGAGTATCTGGAGCCCGGAGTAGCTCCATCATAATCAGCAAACTCCTGGAGTATCTGGAACCCGGCGTAGCTCCGTCTGGATCAGGAAACTCCTGGAGTATCTGGAACCCGGCGTAGCTCCATCATGATCAGGAAACTCCTGGAGTATCTGGAACCCGGCGTAGCTTCGTCCTGATCAGGAAACTCCTGGAGTATCTGGAACCCGGCGTAGCTCCATCATGATCAGGAAACTCCTGGAGTATCTGGAACCCGGCGTAGCTCCATCATGATCAGGAAACTCCTGGAGTATCTGGAACCCGGCGTAGCTCCATCATGATCAGGAAACTCCTGGAGTATCTGGAAGCCGGCGTAGCTCCATCCTGATCAGGAAACTCCTGGAGTATCTGGAACCCGGCGTAGCTCCATCCTGATCACGAAACTCCTGGAGTATCTGGAACCCGTTGTAGCTTCGTCCTGATCAGGAAACTCTTGGAGTATCTGAAACCCGGCGTAGCTCCGTCCTGATCAGGAAACTCCTGGAGTATCTGAAACCCGGCGTAGCTCCGTCCTGATCAGGAAACTCCTGGAGTATCTGGAACCTGGCATAGCTCCATCATGATCAGGAAACTCCTGGAGTATCTGGAACCCGTTGTAGCTTCGTCCTGATCAGGAAACTCCTGGAGTATCTGGAACCCGGCGTAGCTTCGTCCAGATCAGGAAACTCCTGGAGTATCTGGAACCCGGCGTAGCTCCATCATGATCAGGAAACTCCTGGAGTATCTGGAACCCGGCATAGCTCCATCATGATCAGGAAACTCCTGGAGTATCTGGAACCCGGCGTAGCTCCATCATGATCAGGAAACTCCTGGAGTAGCTGGAACCCGGCGTAGCTCCATCATGATCAGGAAACTCCTGGAGTATCTGGAACCCGGCGTAGCTCCATCATGATCAGGAAACTCCTGGAGTATCTGGAACCCGGCGTAGCTCCATCATAATCAGGAAACTCCTGGAGTATCTGGAACCCGGCGTAGCTCCGTCTGGATCAGGAAACTCCTGGAGTATCTGGAACCCGGCGTAGCTCCGTCCTGATCAGGAAACTCCTGGAGTATCTGGAACCTGGCATAGCTCCATCATGATCAGGAAACTCCTGGAGTATCTGGAACCCGTTGTAGCTTCGTCCTGATCAGGAAACTCCTGGAGTATCTGGAACCCGGCGTAGCTTCGTCCAGATCAGGAAACTCCTGGAGTATCTGGAACCCGGCGTAGCTCCATCATGATCAGGAAACTCCTGGAGTATCTGGAACCCGGCGTAGCTCCATCATGATCAGGAAACTCCTGGAGTATCTGGAACCCGGCGTAGCTCCATCATGATCAGGAAACTCCTGGAGTAGCTGGAACCCGGCGTAGCTCCATCATGATCAGGAAACTCCTGGAGTATCTGGAACCCGGCGTAGCTCCATCATGATCAGGAAACTCCTGGAGTATCTGGAACCCGGCGTAGCTCCATCATAATCAGGAAACTCCTGGAGTATCTGGAACCCGGCGTAGCTCCGTCTGGATCAGGAAACTCCTGGAGTATCTGGAACCCGGCGTAGCTCCATCATGATCAGGAAACTCCTGGAGTATCTGGAACCCGGCGTAGCTCCTTCATGATCAGGAAACTCCTGGAGTATCTGGAACCCGGCGTAGCTCCATCCTGATCAGGAAACTCCTGGAGTATCTGGAACCCGGCATAGCTCCATCATGATCAGGAAACTTCTGGAGTATCTGGAAGCCGGCGTAGCTCCATCCTGATCAGGAAACTCCTGGAGTATCTGGAACCCGGCGTAGCTCCATCCTGATCACGAAACTCCTGGAGTATCTGGAACCCGTGGTAGCTTCGTACTGATCAGGAAACTCCTGGAGTATCTGAAACCCGGCGTAGCTCCATCCTGATCAGGAAACTCCTGGAGTATCTGGAACCCGGAATAGCTCCATCATGATCAGGAAACTCCTGGAGTATCTGGAACCCATTGTAGCTTCGTCCTGATCAGGAAACTCCTGGAGTATCTGAAACCCGGCAATGCTTCGTCCTGATCAGGAAACTCCTGGAGTATCTGGAACCCGTTGTAGCTTCGTCCTGATCAGGAAACTCCTGGAGTATCTGGAACCCGGCGTAGCTCCATCATGATCAGGAAACTCCTGGAGTATCTGGAACCCGGCGTAGCTCCATCATGATCAGGAAACTCCTGGAGTATCTGGAACCAGGCGTAGCTCCATCCTGATCAGGAAACTCCTGGAGTATCTGGAACCCGGCATAGCTCCATCATGATCAGGAAACTTCTGGAGTGTCTGGAAGCCGGCGTAGCTCCGTCCTGATCAGGAAACTCCTGGAGTATCTGGAACCCGGCGTAGCTCCATCCTGATCACGAAACTCCTGGAGTATCTGGAACCCGTTGTAGCTTCGTCCTGATCAGGAAACTCCTGGAGTATCTGAAACCCGGCGTAGCTCCATCCTGATCAGGAAACTCCTGGAGTATCTGAAACCCGGCGTAGCTTCGTCCTGATCAGGAAACTCCTGGAGTATCTGGAACCCGGCGTAGCTCCATCATGATCAGGAAACTCCTGGAGTAGCTGGAACCCGGCGTAGCTCCATCATGATCAGGAAACTCCTGGAGTATCTGGAACAGGGCGTAGCTTCGTCCTGATCAGGAAACTCCTGGAGTATCTGGAACCCGGCGTAGCTCCATCATGATCAGGAAACTCCTGGAGTATCTGGAACCCGGCGTAGCTCCATCATGATCAGGAAACTCCTGGAGTATCTGGAACCCGGCGTAGCTCCATCATGATCAGGAAACTCCTGGAGTATGTGGAACCCGGCGTAGCTCCATCCTGATCAGGAAACTCCTGGAGTTTCTGGAACCCGGCGTAGCTCCATCCTGATCACGAAACTCCTGGAGTAGTTGTAGCTTCGTCCTGATCACGAAACTCCTGGAGTATCTGGAACCCGGCATAGCTCCATCATGATCAGGAACCTCCTGGAGTATCTGGAACCCGTTGAAGCTTCGTCCTGATCAGGAAACTCCAGGAGTATCTGAAACACGGCGTAGCTTCGTCCTGATCAGGAAACTCCTGGAGTATCTGGAACCCGGCGTAGCTCCATCCTGATCACGAAACTCCTGGAGTATCTGGAACCCGGCGTAGCTCCATCCTGATCAGGAAACTCCTGGAGTACCTGGAACCCGGCGTAGCTCGATCATGATCAGGAAACTCCTGGAGTATCTGGAACCCGTTGTAGCTTCGTCCTGATCAGGAAACTCCTGGAGTATCTGGAACCTGGCGTAGCTCCATAATGATCAGGAAACTCCTGGAGTATCTGGAACCCGGCGTAGCTCCATCATGATCAGGAAACTCCTGGATTATCTGGAACCCGGCGTAGCTCCATCATGATCAGGAAACTCCTGGAGTATCTGGAACCCGGCGTAGCTCCGTCCTGATCAGGAAACTCCTGGAGTATCTTGAACCCGTCGTAGCTCCATAATGATCAGGAAACTCCTGGAGTATCTGGAACCCGGCGTAGCTCCATCATGATAAGGAAACTCCTGGATTATCTGGAACCCGGCAAAGCTCCATCATGATCAGGAAACTCCTGGAGTATCTGGAACCCGGGGTAGCTTCGTCCTCATCAGGAAACTCCTGGATTATCTGGAACCCGGCGTAGCTCCATCATGATCACGAAACTTCTGGAGTATCTGGAACCCGGCGTAGCTCCGTCTGGATCAAGATACTCCTGGAGTATCTGGAACCCGGCATAGCTCCATCATGATCAGGAAACTTCTGGAGTATCTGAAACCCGGCGTAGCTCCATCCTGATCAGGAAACTCCTGGAGTTTCTGGAACCCGGCGTAGCTCCATCCTGATCACGAAACTCCTGGAGTATCTGGAACCCGTTGTAGCTTAGTCCTGATCAGGAAACTCCTGGAGTATCTGAAACCCGGCGTAGCTCCGTCCTGATCAGGAAACTCCTGGAGTATCTGGAACCCGGCATAGCTCCATCATGATCAGGAAACTCCTGGAGTATCTGGAACCCGTTGTAGCTTCGTCCAGATCAGGAAACTCCTGGAGTATCTGAAACCCGGCGTAGCTTCGTCCTGATCAGGAAACTCCTGGAGTATCTGGAATCCGGCGTAGCTCCATCCTGATCACGAAACTCCTGGAGTATCTGGAAGCCGGCGTAGCTCCATCCTGATCAGGAAACTCCTGGATTTTCTGGAACCCGGCATAGATCCATCCTGATCACGAAACTCCTGGAGTATCTGGAACCCGTTGTAGCTTAGTCCTGATCAGGAAACTCCTGGAGTATCTGGAACCCGGCGTAGCTCCATCATGATCAGGAAACTCCTGGCGTATCTGGAACCCGGCGTAGCTTCGTCCTTATCAGGAAACTCCTGGAGTATCTGAAACCCGGCGTAGCTCCGTCCTGATCAGGAAACTCCTGGAGTATCTGGAACCCGGCATAGCTCCATCATGATCAGGAAACTCCTGGAGTATCTGGAACCCGTTGTAGCTTCGTCCTGATCAGGAAACTCCTGGAGTATCTGAAACCCGGCGTAGCTTCGTCCTGATCAGGAAACTCCTGGAGTATCTGGAACCCGGCGTAGCTCCATCATGATCAGGAAACTCCTGGAGTATCTGGAACCCGGCGTAGCTCCATCATGATCAGGAAACTCCTGGAGTATCTGGAACCCGGCGTAGCTTCGTCCTGATCAGGAAACTCCTGGAGTATCTTGAACCCGGCGTAGCTCCATCCTGATCACGAAACTTCTGGAGTATCTGGAACCCGGCGTAGCTCCGTCTGGATCAGGAAACTCCTGGAGTATCTGGAACCCGGCGTAGCTCCATCCGGATCAGGAAACTCCTGGAGTATCTGGAACCCGGCGTAGCTCCGTCTGGATCAGGAAACTCCTGGAATATCTGGAACCCGGCATAGCTCCATCATGATCAGGAAACTCCTGGAGTATCAGGAACCCGGCGTAGCTCCATCCTGATCAGGAAACTCCTGGAGTTTCTGTAACCAGGCGTAGCTCCATACTGATCACGAAACTCCTGGAGTATCAGGAACCCGTTGTAGCTTCGTCCTGATCAGGAAAGTCCTGGAGTATCTGAAACCCGGCGCAGCTTCGTCCTGATCAGGAAACTCCTGGAGTATCTGGAACCCGGCATAGCTCCATCATGATCAGGAAACTCCTGGATTATCTGGAACCCGTTGTAGCTTCGTCCTGATCAGGAAACTCCTGGAGTATCTGAAACCCGGCGTAGCTTTGTCCTGATCAGGAAACTCCTGGAGTATCTGGAACCCGGCGTAGCTCCATCCTGATCACGAAACTCCTGGAGTATCTGGAACCCGGCGTAGCTCCGTCCTGATCACTAAACTCCTGGAGTATCTGGAACCCGGCGTAGCTCTGTCCTGATCAGGAAACTCCTGGAGTATCTGGAACCCTTTGAAGCTCCATCATGATCAGGAAACTCCTGGAGTATCTGGAACCCGGCGTAGCTCCATCATGATCAGGAAACTCCTGGAGTATCTGGAACCTTTGTAGCTTCGTCCTGATCAGGAAACTCCTGGAGTATCTGGAACCCGGCGTAGCTTCGTCCTGATCAGGAAACTCCTGGAGTATCTGAAACCCGGCGTAGCTTCGTCCTGATCAGGAAACTCCTGGAGTATCTGGAACCCGGCGTAGCTCCATCATGATCAGGAAACTCCTGGAGTATCTGGAACCCGGCGTAGCTCCATCATGATCAGGAAACTCCTGGAGTATCTGGAACCCGGCGTAGCTTCGTCCTGATCAGGAAACTCCTGGAGTATCTTGAACCCGGCGTAGCTCCATCCTGATCACGAAACTTCTGGAGTATCTGGAACCCGGCGTAGCTCCGTCTGGATCAGGAAACTCCTGGAGTATCTGGAACCCGGCGTAGCTCCATCCGGATCAGGAAACTCCTGGAGTATCTGGAACCCGGCGTAGCTCCGTCTGGATCAGGAAACTCCTGGAATATCTGGAACCCGGCATAGCTCCATCATGATCAGGAAACTCCTGGAGTATCAGGAACCCGGCGTAGCTCCATCCTGATCAGGAAACTCCTGGAGTTTCTGTAACCAGGCGTAGCTCCATAATGATCACGAAACTCCTGGAGTATCAGGAACCCGTTGTAGCTTCGTCCTGATCAGGAAAGTCCTGGAGTATCTGAAACCCGGCGCAGCTTCGTCCTGATCAGGAAACTCCTGGAGTATCTGGAACCCGGCATAGCTCCATCATGATCAGGAAACTCCTGGATTATCTGGAACCCGTTGTAGCTTCGTCCTGATCAGGAAACTCCTGGAGTATCTGAAACCCGGCGTAGCTTCGTCCTGATCAGGAAACTCCTGGAGTATCTGGAACCCGGCGTAGCTCCATCCTGATCACGAAACTCCTGGAGTATCTGGAACCCGGCGTAGCTCCGTCCTGATCACGAAACTCCTGGAGTATCTGGAACCCGGCGTAGCTCTGTCCTGATCAGGAAACTCCTGGAGTATCTGGAACCCGTTGAAGCTCCATCATGATCAGGAAACTCCTGGAGTATCTGGAACCCGGCGTAGCTCCATCATGATCAGGAAACTCCTGGAGTATCTGGAACCTTTGTAGCTTCGTCCTGATCAGGAAACTCCTGGAGTATCTGGAACCCGGCGTAGCTTCGTCCTGATCAGGAAACTCCTGGAGTATCTGAAACCCGGCGTAGCATCGTCCTGATCACGAAACTTCTGGAGTATCTGGAACCCGGCGTAGCTCCGTCTGGATCAGGAAACTCCTGGAGTATCTGGAACCCGGCGTAGCTCCATCCGGATCAGGAAACTCCTGGAGTATCTGGAACCCGGCGTAGCTCCGTCTGGATCAGGAAACTCCTGGAATATCTGGAACCCGGCATAGCTCCATCATGATCAGGAAACTCCTGGAGTATCTGGAACCCGGCGTAGCTCCATCCTGATCAGGAAACTCCTGGAGTTTCTGGAACCCGGCGTAGCTCCATCCTGATCACGAAACTCCTGGAGTATCAGGAACCCGTTGTAGCTTCGTCCTGATCAGGAAAGTCCTGGAGTATCTGAAACCCGGCGTAGCTTCGTCCTGATCAGGAAACTCCTGGAGTATCTGGAACCCGGCATAGCTCCATCATGATCAGGAAACTCCTGGATTATCTGGAACCCGTTGTAGCTTCGTCCTGATCAGGAAACTCCTGGAGTATCTGAAACCCGGCGTAGCTTCGTCCTGATCAGGAAACTCCTGGAGTATCTGGAACCCGGCGTAGCTCCATCCTGATCACGAAACTCCTGGAGTATCTGGAACCCGGCGTAGCTCCGTCCTGATCACGAAACTCCTGGAGTATCTGGAACCCGGCGTAGCTCTGTCCTGATCAGGAAACTCCTGGACTATCTGGAACCTGTTGTAGCTTCGTCGTGATCAGGAAACTCCTGGAGTATCTGGAACCCGGCATAGCTCCATCATGATCAGGAAACTCCTGGAGTATCTGGAACCCGGCGTGTTCCGTCCTGATCAGGAAACTCCTGGAGTATCTGGAACCTGTTGTAGCTTCGTCGTGATCAGGAAACTCCTGGAGTATCTGGAACCCGGCATAGCTCCATCATGATCAGGAAACTCCTGGAGTATCTGGAACACGTTGTAGCTTCGTCCTGATCAGGAAACTCCTGGAGTATCTGAAACCCGGCGTAGCTTCGTCCTGATCAGGAAACTCCTGGAGTATCTGGAATCCGGCGTAGCTCCATCCTGATCACGAAACTCCTGGAGTATCTGGAACCCGGCGTAGCTCCATCCTGATCAGGAAACTCCTGGATTTTCTGGAACCCGGCGTAGCTCCATCCTGATCACGAAACTCCTGGAGTATCTGGAACCCGTTGTAGCTTAGTCCTGATCAGGAAACTCCTGGAGTATCTGGAACCCGGCGTAGCTCCATCATGATCAGGAAACTCCTGGAGTATCTGGAACCCGTTGTAGCTTCGTCCTGATAAGGAAACTCCTGGAGTATCTGAAACCTGGCGTAGCTCCATCCGGATCAGGAAACTCCTGGAGTATCTGGAACCCGGCGTAGCTCCATCATGATCAGCAAACTCCTGGAGTATCTGGAACCCGGCGTAGATCCATCATGATCAGGAAACTCCTGGAGTATCTGGAACCCGTTGTAGCTTCGTCCTGATCAGGAAACTCCTGGAGTATCTGGAACCCGGCGTAGCTCCATCATGATCAGGAAACTCCTGGAGTATCTGGAACCCGGCATAGCTCCATCATGATCAGAAAACTCCTGGAGTATCTGGAACCCGTTGTAGCTTCGTCCTGATCAGGAAACTCCTGGAGTATCTGAAACCCGGCGTAGCTTCGTCCAGATCAGGAAACTCCTGGAGTATCTGGAACCCGGCGTAGCTCCATCATGATCAGGAAACTCCTGGAGTATCTGGAACCCGGCGTAGCTCCATCATGATCAGGAAACTCCTGGAGTATCTGGAACCTGGCGTAGCTTCGTCCTGATCAGGAAACTCCTGGAGTATCTGGAACCCGGCGTAGCTCCATCCTGATCACGAAACTTCTGGAGTATCTGGAACCCGGCGTAGCTCCGTCTGGATCAGGAAACTCCTGGAGTATCTGGAACCCGGCGTAGCTCCATCCGGATCAGGAAACTCCTGGAGTATCTGGAACCCGGCGTAGCTCCATCATGATCAGGAAACTCCTGGAGTATCTGGAACCCGGCATAGCTCCATCATGATCAGGAAACTCCTGGAGTATCTGGAACCCGGCGTAGCTCCGTCTGGATCAGGAAACTCCTGGAGTATCTGGAACCCGGCATAGCTCCATCATGATCAGGAAACTCCTGGAGTATCTGGAACCCGGCGTAGCTCCATCCTGATCAGGAAACTCCTGGAGTATCTGGAACCCGGCGTAGCTCCATCCTGATCACGAAACTCCTGGAGTAGTTGTAGCTTCGTCCTGATCACGAAACTCCTGGAGTATCTGGAACCCGGCATAGCTCGATCATGATCAGGAACCTCCTGGAGTATCTGGAACCCGTTGAAGCTTCGTCCTGATCAGGAAACTCCAGGAGTATCTGAAACACGGCGTAGCTTCGTCCTGATCAGGAAACTCCTGGAGTATCTGGAACCCGGCGTAGCTCCATCCTGATCACGAAACTCCTGGAGTATCTGGAACCCGGCGTAGCTCCATCCTGATCAGGAAACTCCTGGAGTACCTGGAACCCGGCGTAGCTCGATCATGATCAGGAAACTCCTGGAGTATCTGGAACCCGTTGTAGCTTCGTCCTGATCAGGAAACTCCTGGAGTATCTGGAACCTGGCGTAGCTCCATAATGATCAGGAAACTCCTGGAGTATCTGGAACCCGGCGTAGCTCCATCATGATCAGGAAACTCCTGGATTATCTGGAACCCGGCGTAGCTCCATCATGATCAGGAAACTCCTGGAGTATCTGGAACCCGGCGTAGCTTCGTCCTCATCAGGAAACTCCTGGAGTATCTGGAACCCGGCGTAGCTCCATCCTGATCACGAAACTTCTGGAGTATCTGGAACCCGGCGTAGCTCCGTCTTGATCAGGAAACTCCTGGAGTATCTGGAACCCGGCATAGCTCCATCATGATCAGGAAACTCCTGGAGTACCTGAAACCCGGCGTAGCTCCATCCTGATCAGGAAACTCCTGGAGTTTCTGGAACCCGGCGTAGCTCCATCCTGATCACGAAACTCCTGGAGTATCTGGAACCCGTTGTAGCTTCGTCCTGATCAGGAAACTCCTGGAATATCTGAAACCCGGCGTAGCTCCGTCCTGATCAGGAAACTCCTGGAATATCTGAAACCCGGCGTAGCTCCGTCCTGATCAGGAAACTCCTGGAGTATCTGGAACCCGGCATAGCTCCATCATGATCAGGAAACTCCTGGAGGATCTGGAACCCGGCGTAGCTTCGTCCTGATCAGGAAACTCCTGGAGTATCTGGAACCCGGCGTAGCTCCATCCTGATCACGAAACTTCTGGAGTATCTGGCACCCGGCGTAGCTCCGTCCTGATCAGGAAACTCCTGGAGTATCTGGAACCCGTTGTAGCTTCGTCCTGATCAGGAAACTCCTGGAGTATCTGAAACCCGGCGTAGCTTCGTCCAGATCAGGATACTCCTGGAGTATCTGGAACCCGGCGTAGCTCCATCATGATCAGGAAACTCCTGGAGTATCTGGAACCCGGCGTAGCTCCATCATGATCAGGAAACTCCTGGAGTATCTGGAACCCGGCGTAGCTCCATCATGATCAGGAAACTCCTGGAGTATCTGGAACCCGGCGTAGCTCCATCATGATCAGGAAACTCCTGGAGTATCTGGAACCTGGCGTAGCTTCGTCCTGATCAGGAAACTCCTGGAGTATCTGGAACCCGGCGTAGCTCCATCCTGATCACGAAACTCCTGGAGTATCTGGAACCCGGCGTAGCTCCGTCTGGATCAGGAAACTCCTGGAGTATCTGGAACCCGGCGTAGCTCCATCCGGATCAGGAAACTCCTGGAGTATCTGGAACCCGGCGTAGCTCCATCATGATCAGGAAACTCCTGGAGTATCTGGAACCCGGCATAGCTCCATCATGATCAGGAAACTCCTGGAGTATCTGGAACCCGGCGTAGCTCCGTCTGGATCAGGAAACTCCTGGAGTATCTGGAACCCGGCATAGCTCCATCATGATCAGGAAACTCCTGGAGTATCTGGAACCCGGCGTAGCTCCATCCTGATCAGGAAACTCCTGGAGTTTCTGGAACCCGGCGTAGCTCCATCCTGATCACGAAACTCCTGGAGTAGTTGTAGCTTCGTCCTGATCAGGAAACTCCTGGAGTATCTGGAACCCGGCATAGCTCGATCATGATCAGGAACCTCCTGGAGTATCTGGAACCCGTTGAAGCTTCGTCCTGATCAGGAAACTCCAGGAGTATCTGAAACACGGCGTAGCTTCGTCCTGATCAGGAAACTCCTGGAGTATCTGGAACCCGGCGTAGCTCCATCCTGATCACGAAACTCCTGGAGTATCTGGAACCCGGCGTAGCTCCATCCTGATCAGGAAACTCCTGGAGTACCTGGAACCCGGCGTAGCTCGATCATGATCAGGAAACTCCTGGAGTATCTGGAACCCGTTGTAGCTTCGTCCTGATCAGGAAACTCCTGGAGTATCTGGAACCTGGCGTAGCTCCATAATGATCAGGAAACTCCTGGAGTATCTGGAACCCGGCGTAGCTCCATCATGATCAGGAAACTCCTGGATTATCTGGAACCCGGCGTAGCTCCATCATGATCAGGAAACTCCTGGAGTATCTGGAACCCGGCGTAGCTTCGTCCTCATCAGGAAACTCCTGGAGTATCTGGAACCCGGCGTAGCTCCATCCTGATCACGAAACTTCTGGAGTATCTGGAACCCGGCGTAGCTCCGTCTTGATCAGGAAACTCCTGGAGTATCTGGAACCCGGCATAGCTCCATCATGATCAGGAAACTCCTGGAGTATCTGAAACCCGGCGTAGCTCCATCCTGATCAGGAAACTCCTGGAGTTTCTGGAACCCGGCGTAGCTCCATCCTGATCACGAAACTCCTGGAGTATCTGGAACCCGTTGTAGCTTCGTCCTGATCAGGAAACTCCTGGAATATCTGAAACCCGGCGTAGCTCCGTCCTGATCAGGAAACTCCTGGAATATCTGAAACCCGGCGTAGCTCCGTCCTGATCAGGAAACTCCTGGAGTATCTGGAACCCGGCATAGCTCCATCATGATCAGGAAACTCCTGGAGGATCTGGAACCCGGCGTAGCTTCGTCCTGATCAGGAAACTCCTGGAGTATCTGGAACCCGGCGTAGCTCCATCCTGATCACGAAACTTCTGGAGTATCTGGCACCCGGCGTAGCTCCGTCCTGATCAGGAAACTCCTGGAGTATCTGGAACCCGTTGTAGCTTCGTCCTGATCAGGAAACTCCTGGAGTATCTGAAACCCGGCGTAGCTTCGTCCAGATCAGGATACTCCTGGAGTATCTGGAACCCGGCGTAGCTCCATCATGATCAGGAAACTCCTGGAGTATCTGGAACCCGGCGTAGCTCCATCATGATCAGGAAACTCCTGGAGTATCTGGAACCCGGCGTAGCTTCGTCCTGATCAGGAAACTCCTGGAGTATCTGGAACCCGGCGTAGCTCCATCATGATCAGGAAACTCCTGGAGTATCTGGAACCCGTTGTAGCATCGTCCTGATCAGGAAACTCCTGGAGTATCTGAAACCTGGCGTAGCTCCATCCGGATCAGGAAACTCCTGGAGTATCTGGAACCCGGCGAAGCTCCATCATGATCAGGAAACTCCTGGAGTATCTGGAACCCGGCGTAGCTCCATCATGATCAGGAAACTCCTGGAGTATCTGGAACCCGTTGTAGCTTCGTCCTGATCAGGAAACTCCTGGAGTATCTGGAACCCGGCGTAGCTCCATCATGATCAGGAAACTCCTGGCGTATCTGGAACCCGGCGTAGCTTCGTCCTGATCAGGAAACTCCTGGAGTATCTGAAACCCGGCGTAGCTCCGTCCTGATCAGGAAACTCCTGGAGTATCTGGAACCCGGCATAGCTCCATCATGATCAGGAAACTCCTGCAGTATCTGGAACCCGTTGTAGCTTCGTCCTGATCAGGAAACTCCTGGAGTATCTGGAACCCGGCATAGCTCCATCATGATCAGGAAACTCCTGCAGTATCTGGAACCCGTTGTAGCTTCGTCCTGATCAGGAAACTCCTGGAGTATCTGGAACCCGGCATAGCTCCATCATGATCAGGAAACTCCTGGAGTATCTGAAACCCGGCGTAGCTTCGGCCAGATCAGGAGACTCCTGGAGTATCTGGAACCCGGAGTAGCTCCATCATGATCAGGAAACTCCTGGAGTATCTGGAACCCGGCATAGCTCCATCATGATCAGGAAACTTCTGGAGTATCTGGAACCCGGCGTAGCTCCGTCTGGATCAGGAAACTCCTGGAGTATCTGGAACCCGGCATAGCTCCATCCTGATCAGGAAACTTCTGGAGTATCTGGAACCTGGCGTAGCTTCGTCCTGATCAGGAAACTACTGGAGTATCTGGAACCCGGCGTAGCTTCATTAGGATCATGAAACTTCTGGAGTATCTGGAACCCGGCGTAGCTCCGTCCTGATCAGGAAACTCCTGGAGTATCTGGAACCCGGCGTAGCTCCATCATGATCAGGAAACTCCTGGAGTATCTGGAACCCGGCGTAGCTCAATCCTGATCAGGAAACTCCTGGAGTTTCTGGAACCCGGTGTAGCTCCATCCTGATAACGAAACTCCTGGAGTATCTGGAACCCGTTGTAGCTTCGTCCTGATCAGGAAACTCCTGGAGTATCTGGAACCCGGCGTTGCTCCGTCCTGATCAGGAAACTCCTGGAGTATCTGGAACCCGTTGCAGCTTCGTCCTGATCAGGAAACTCCTGGAGTATCTGGAACCCGGCGTAGCTCCATCATGATCAGGAAACTCCTGGTGTATCTGGAACCCGGCGTATCTTCGTCCTGATCAGGAAACTCCTGGAGTATCTGAAACCCGGCGTAGCTCCGTCCTGATCAGGAAACTCCTGGAGTATCTGAAACCCGGCGTAGCTTCGTCCTGATCAGGAAACTCCTGGAGTATCTGGAACCCGGCGTAGCTCCATCCTTATCACGAAACTCCTGGAGTATCTGGGACCCGGCGTAGCTCCATCCTGATCACGAAACTCCTGGAGTATCTGGAACCCGTTGTAGCTTTGTCCTGATCAGGAAACTCCTGGAGTATCTGGAACCCGGCGTAGCTCCATCATGATCAGCAAACTCCTGGCGTATCTCGAACCCGGCGTAGCTTAGTCCTGATCAGGAAACTCCTGGAGTATCTGAAACCCGGCATAGCTCCGTCCTGATCAGGAAACTCCTGGAGTATCTGGAACCCGTTGTAGCTTCGTCCTGATCAGGAAACTCCTGGAGTATCTGGAACCTGGCGTAGCTCCATCATGATCAGGAAACTCCTGGAGTATCTGGAACCCGGCGTAGCTTCGTCCTGATCAGGAAACTCCTGGAGTATCTGAAACTCGGCGTAGCTCCGTCCTGATCAGGAAACTCCTGGAGTATCTGAAACCCGGCGTAGCTTCGTCCTGATCAGGAAACTCCTGGAGTATCTGGAACCCGGCGTAGCTCCATCCTTATCACGAAACTCCTGGAGTATCTGGAACCCGGCGTAGCTCCAACCTGATCAGGAAACTCCTGGAGTTTCTGGAACCCGGCGTAGCTCCATCCTGATCACGAAACTCCTGGAGTATCTGGAACCCGTTGTAGCTTTGTCCTGATCAGGAAACTCCTGGAGTATCTGGAACCCGGCGTAGCTCCATCATGATCAGCAAACTCCTGGCGTATCTCGAACCCGGCGTAGCTTAGTCCTGATCAGGAAACTCCTGGAGTATCTGAAACCCGGCATAGCTCCGTCCTGATCAGGAAACTCCTGGAGTATCTGGAACCCGGCATAGCTCCATCATGATCAGGAAACTCCTGGAGTATCTGGAACCCGGCGTAGCTCAATCCTGATCAGGAAAATCCTGGAGTTTCTGGAACCCGGCGTAGCTCCATCCTGATAACGAAACTCCTGGAGTATCTGGAACCCGGCGTAGCTCCATCATGATCAGGAAACTCCTGGAGTATCTGGAACCCGTTGTAGCTTCATCCTGATCAGGAAACTCCTGGCGTATCTGGAACCCGGCGTAGCTTCGTCCTGATCAGGAAACTCCTGGAGTATCTGGAACCCGGCATAGCTCCATCCTGATCAGGAAACTCCTGGAGTATCTGAAACCCGGCGTAGCTCCGTCCTGATCAGGAAACTCCTGGAGTATCTGAAACCCGGCGTAGCTTCGTCCTGATCAGGAAACTCCTGGAGTATCTGCAACCCGGCGTAGCCTCCAACCTGATCAGGAAACTCCTGGAGTTTCTGGAACCCGGCGTAGCTCCATCCTGATCACGAAACTCCTGGAGTATCTGGAACCCGTTGTAGCTTCGTCCTGATCAGGAAACTCCTGGAGTATCTGGAACCAGGCGTAGCTCCATCATGATCAGGAAACTCCTGGAGTATCTGGAACCCATTGTAGCTTCGTCCTGATCAGGAAACTCCTGGAAACTCCAGGAAACTCCTGGAGTATCTGGAACTCCATCATGATCAGGAAACTCCTGGAGTATCTGGAACCCGGCGTAGCTCCATCCTGATCAGGAAACTCCTGGAGTATCTGGAACCCGTTGTAGCTTCGTCCTGATCAGGAAACTCCTGGAGTATCTGGAACCCGGCGTAGCGTCCATCCTGATCACGAAAGTCCTGGAGTATCTGGAACCCGGCGTAGCTCCGTCCTGATCAGGAAACTCCTGGAGTATCTGGAACCCGGCGTAGCTCCGTCCTGATCAGGAAACTCATGGAGTATCTGGAACCCGTTGTAGCTTCGTCGAGATCAGGAAACTCCTGGAGTATCTGGAACCCGTTGTAGCTTCATCCTGATCAGGAAACTCCTGGAGTATCTGGAACCCGGCGTAGCTCCATCATGATCAGGAAACTCCCGGAGTATCTGGAACCCGACGTAGCTCCATCCGGATCATGAAACTGCTGGAGTATCAGGAACCCGGCGTAGCTCCATCATGATCAGGAAACTCCTGGAGTATCTGGAACCCGTTGTAGCTTCGTCCTGATCAGGAAACTCCTGGAGTATCTGGAACCCGGCGTAGCTTCGTCCTGATCAGGAAACTCCTGGAGTATCTGGAACCCGGCGTAGCTTCGTCCTGATCAGGAAACTCCTGGAGTATCTGGAACCCGGCGTAGCTCCGTCCTGATCAGGAAACTCCTGGAGTATCTGGAACCCGTTGTATCTTCGTCCTGATCAGGAAACTACTGGAGTATCTGGAACCCGGCGTAGCTCCATCTTGATCAGGAAACACCTGGAGTATCTGGAACCCGGCGTAGCTTCGTCCTGATCAGGAAACTCCTGGAGTATTTGAAACCCGGCGTAGCTCCATCCGGATCAGGAAACTCCTGGAGTATCTGGAACCCGGCGTAGCTCCGTCCTGATCAGGAAACTCCTGGAGTATCTGGAACCCGTTGAAGCTTCGTCCTGATCAGGAAACTCCTGGAGTATTTGAAACCCGGCGTAGCTCCATCCGGATCAGGAAACTCCTGGAGTATCTGGAACCCGGCGTAGCTCCGTCCTGATCAGGAAACTCCTGGAGTATATGGAACCCGTTGTAGCTTCATCCTGATCAGGAAACTACTGGAGTATCTGGAACCCGGCGTAGCTCCATCATGATCAGGAAACTCCTGGAGTATCTGGAACCCGGCGTAGATCCATCATGATCAGGAAACTCCTGGAGTATCTGGAACCTGGCGTAGCTTCGTCCTGATCAGGAAACTCCTGGAGTATCTGGAACCTGGCGTAGCTCCATCATGATCAGGAAACTCCTGGCGTATCTGGAACCCGGCGTAGCTTCGTCCTGATCAGGAAACTCCTGGAGTATCTGAAACCCGGCGTAGCTCCGTCCTGATCAGGAAACTCCTGGAGTATCTGGAACCCAGCATAGCTCCATCATGATCAGGAAACTCCTGGAGTATCTGGAACCCGTTGTAGCTTCGTCCTGATCAGGAAACTCCCGGAGTATCTGGAACCCGTTGAAGCTTCGTCCTGATCAGGAAACTCCTGGAGTATTTGAAACCCGGCGTAGCTCCATCCGGATCAGGAAACTCCTGGAGTATCTGGAACCCGGCGTAGCTCCGTCCTGATCAGGAAACTCCTGGAGTATCTGGAACCCGTTGTAGCTTCATCCTGATCAGGAAACTACTGGAGTATCTGGAACCCGGCGTAGCTCCATCATGATCAGGAAACTCCTGGAGTATCTGGAACCCGGCGTAGATCCATCATGATCAGGAAACTCCTGGAGTATCTGGAACCTGGCGTAGCTTCGTCCTGATCAGGAAACTCCTGGAGTATCTGGAACCTGGCGTAGCTCCATCATGATCAGGAAACTCCTGGCGTATCTGGAACCCGGCGTAGCTTCGTCCTGATCAGGAAACTCCTGGAGTATCTGAAACCCGGCGTAGCTCCGTCCTGATCAGGAAACTCCTGGAGTATCTGGAACCCAGCATAGCTCCATCATGATCAGGAAACTCCTGGAGTATCTGGAACCCGTTGTAGCTTCGTCCTGATCAGGAAACTCCTGGAGTATCTGGTACCCAGCATAGCTCCATCATGATCAGGAAACTCCTGGAGTATCTGAAACCCGGCGTAGCTTCGTCCTGATCAGGAAACTCCTGGAGTATCTGGAACCCGGCGTAGCTCCATCCTGATCACGAAACTCCTGGAGTATCTGGAACCCGGCGTAGCTCCATCCTGATCAGGGAACTCCTGGAGTTTCTGGAACCCGGCGTAGCTCCATCCTGATCACGAAACTCCTGGAGTATCTGGAACCCGTTGTAGCTTCGTCCTCATCAGGAAACTCCTGGAGTATCTGGAACCCGGCGTAGCTCCATCATGATCACGAAACTCCTGGAGTATCTGGAACCCGTTGTAGCTTCGTCCTGATCAGGAAACTCCTGGAGTATCTGAAACCTGGCGTAGCTCCATCCGGATCAGGAAACTCCTGGAGTATCTGGAACCCGGAGTAGCTCCATCATGATCAGGAAACTCCTGGAGTATCTGGAACCCGGCGTAGCTCCATCATGATCAGGAAACTCCTGGAGTATCTGAAACCTGGCGTAGCTCCATCATGATCAGGAAACTCTTGGAGCATCTGGAACCCGGCGTAGCTCCATCATGATCAGGAAACTCCTGGCGTATCTGGAACCCGTTGTAGCTCCATCCGGATCAGGAAACTCCTGGAGTATCTGGAACCCGGCGTAGCTCCGTCCTGATCAGGAAACTCCTGGAGTATCTGGAACCCGTTGTAGCTTCATCCTGATCAGGAAACTACTGGAGTATCTGGAACCCGGCGTAGCTCCATCATGATCAGGAAACTCCTGGAGTATCTGGAACCCGGCGTAGATCCATCATGATCAGGAAACTCCTGGAGTATCTGGAACCTGGCGTAGCTTCGTCCTGATCAGGAAACTCCTGGAGTATCTGGAACCTGGCGTAGCTCCATCATGATCAGGAAACTCCTGGCGTATCTGGAACCCGGCGTAGCTTCGTCCTGATCAGGAAACTCCTGGAGTATCTGAAACCCGGCGTAGCTCCGTCCTGATCAGGAAACTCCTGGAGTATCTGGAACCCAGCATAGCTCCATCATGATCAGGAAACTCCTGGAGTATCTGGAACCCGTTGTAGCTTCGTCCTGATCAGGAAACTCCCGGAGTATCTGGAACCCGTTGAAGCTTCGTCCTGATCAGGAAACTCCTGGAGTATTTGAAACCCGGCGTAGCTCCATCCGGATCAGGAAACTCCTGGAGTATCTGGAACCCGGCGTAGCTCCGTCCTGATCAGGAAACTCCTGGAGTATCTGGAACCCGTTGTAGCTTCATCCTGATCAGGAAACTACTGGAGTATCTGGAACCCGGCGTAGCTCCATCATGATCAGGAAACTCCTGGAGTATCTGGAACCCGGCGTAGATCCATCATGATCAGGAAACTCCTGGAGTATCTGGAACCTGGCGTAGCTTCGTCCTGATCAGGAAACTCCTGGAGTATCTGGAACCTGGCGTAGCTCCATCATGATCAGGAAACTCCTGGCGTATCTGGAACCCGGCGTAGCTTCGTCCTGATCAGGAAACTCCTGGAGTATCTGAAACCCGGCGTAGCTCCGTCCTGATCAGGAAACTCCTGGAGTATCTGGAACCCAGCATAGCTCCATCATGATCAGGAAACTCCTGGAGTATCTGGAACCCGTTGTAGCTTCGTCCTGATCAGGAAACTCCTGGAGTATCTGGTACCCAGCATAGCTCCATCATGATCAGGAAACTCCTGGAGTATCTGAAACCCGGCGTAGCTTCGTCCTGATCAGGAAACTCCTGGAGTATCTGGAACCCGGCGTAGCTCCATCCTGATCACGAAACTCCTGGAGTATCTGGAACCCGGCGTAGCTCCATCCTGATCAGGGAACTCCTGGAGTTTCTGGAACCCGGCGTAGCTCCATCCTGATCACGAAACTCCTGGAGTATCTGGAACCTGGCGTAGCTTCGTCCTGATCAGGAAACTCCTGGAGTATCTGGAACCTGGCGTAGCTCCATCATGATCAGGAAACTCCTGGCGTATCTGGAACCCGGCGTAGCTTCGTCCTGATCAGGAAACTCCTGGAGTATCTGAAACCCGGCGTAGCTCCGTCCTGATCAGGAAACTCCTGGAGTATCTGGAACCCAGCATAGCTCCATCATGATCAGGAAACTCCTGGAGTATCTGGAACCCGTTGTAGCTTCGTCCTGATCAGGAAACTCCTGGAGTATCTGGTACCCAGCATAGCTCCATCATGATCAGGAAACTCCTGGAGTATCTGAAACCCGGCGTAGCTTCGTCCTGATCAGGAAACTCCTGGAGTATCTGGAACCCGGCGTAGCTCCATCCTGATCACGAAACTCCTGGAGTATCTGGAACCCGGCGTAGCTCCATCCTGATCAGGGAACTCCTGGAGTTTCTGGAACCCGGCGTAGCTCCATCCTGATCACGAAACTCCTGGAGTATCTGGAACCCGTTGTAGCTTCGTCCTGATCAGGAAACTCCTGGAGTATCTGGAACCCGGCGTAGCTCCATCATGATCACGAAACTCCTGGAGTATCTGGAACCCGTTGTAGCTTCGTCCTGATCAGGAAACTCCTGGAGTATCTGAAACCTGGCGTAGCTCCATCCGGATCAGGAAACTCCTGGAGTATCTGGAACCCGGAGTAGCTCCATCATGATCAGGAAACTCCTGGAGTATCTGGAACCCGGCGTAGCTCCATCATGATCAGGAAACTCCTGGAGTATCTGAAACCTGGCGTAGCTCCATCATGATCAGGAAACTCTTGGAGCATCTAGAACCCGGCGTAGCTCCATCATGATCAGGAAACTCCTGGCGTATCTGGAACCCGTTGTAGCTTCGTCCTGATCAGGAAACTCCTGGAGTATCTGGAACCCGGCGTAGCTCCATCATGATCAGGAAACTCCTGGCGTATCTGGAACCCGGCGTAGCTTCGTCCTGATCAGGAAACTCCTGGAGTATCTGAAACCCGGCGTAGCTCCGTCCTGATCAGGAAACTCCTGGAGTATCTGGAACCCGGCGTAGCTCCATCCTGATCACGAAACTCCTGGAGTATCTGGAACCCGGCGTAGCTCCATCCTGATCAGGGAACTCCTGGAGTTTCTGGAACCCGGCGTAGCTCCATCCTGATCACGAAACTCCTGGAGTATCTGGAACCCGTTGTAGCTTCGTCCTGATCAGGAAACTCCTGGAGTATCTGGAACCCGGCGTAGCTCCATCATGATCACGAAACTCCTGGAGTATCTGGAACCCGTTGTAGCTTCGTCCTGATCAGGAAACTCCTGGAGTATCTGAAACCTGGCGTAGCTCCATCCGGATCAGGAAACTCCTGGAGTATCTGGAACCCGGAGTAGCTCCATCATGATCAGGAAACTCCTGGAGTATCTGGAACCCGGCGTAGCTCCATCATGATCAGGAAACTCCTGGAGTATCTGAAACCTGGCGTAGCTCCATCATGATCAGGAAACTCTTGGAGCATCTGGAACCCGGCGTAGCTCCATCATGATCAGGAAACTCCTGGCGTATCTGGAACCCGTTGTAGCTCCATCCGGATCAGGAAACTCCTGGAGTATCTGGAACCCGGCGTAGCTCCGTCCTGATCAGGAAACTCCTGGAGTATATGGAACCCGTTGTAGCTTCATCCTGATCAGGAAACTACTGGAGTATCTGGAACCCGGCGTAGCTCCATCATGATCAGGAAACTCCTGGAGTATCTGGAACCCGGCGTAGATCCATCATGATCAGGAAACTCCTGGAGTATCTGGAACCTGGCGTAGCTTCGTCCTGATCAGGAAACTCCTGGAGTATCTGGAACCTGGCGTAGCTCCATCATGATCAGGAAACTCCTGGCGTATCTGGAACCCGGCGTAGCTTCGTCCTGATCAGGAAACTCCTGGAGTATCTGAAACCCGGCGTAGCTCCGTCCTGATCAGGAAACTCCTGGAGTATCTGGAACCCAGCATAGCTCCATCATGATCAGGAAACTCCTGGAGTATCTGGAACCCGTTGTAGCTTCGTCCTGATCAGGAAACTCCCGGAGTATCTGGAACCCGTTGAAGCTTCGTCCTGATCAGGAAACTCCTGGAGTATTTGAAACCCGGCGTAGCTCCATCCGGATCAGGAAACTCCTGGAGTATCTGGAACCCGGCGTAGCTCCGTCCTGATCAGGAAACTCCTGGAGTATCTGGAACCCGTTGTAGCTTCATCCTGATCAGGAAACTACTGGAGTATCTGGAACCCGGCGTAGCTCCATCATGATCAGGAAACTCCTGGAGTATCTGGAACCCGGCGTAGATCCATCATGATCAGGAAACTCCTGGAGTATCTGGAACCTGGCGTAGCTTCGTCCTGATCAGGAAACTCCTGGAGTATCTGGAACCTGGCGTAGCTCCATCATGATCAGGAAACTCCTGGCGTATCTGGAACCCGGCGTAGCTTCGTCCTGATCAGGAAACTCCTGGAGTATCTGAAACCCGGCGTAGCTCCGTCCTGATCAGGAAACTCCTGGAGTATCTGGAACCCAGCATAGCTCCATCATGATCAGGAAACTCCTGGAGTATCTGGAACCCGTTGTAGCTTCGTCCTGATCAGGAAACTCCTGGAGTATCTGGTACCCAGCATAGCTCCATCATGATCAGGAAACTCCTGGAGTATCTGAAACCCGGCGTAGCTTCGTCCTGATCAGGAAACTCCTGGAGTATCTGGAACCCGGCGTAGCTCCATCCTGATCACGAAACTCCTGGAGTATCTGGAACCCGGCGTAGCTCCATCCTGATCAGGGAACTCCTGGAGTTTCTGGAACCCGGCGTAGCTCCATCCTGATCACGAAACTCCTGGAGTATCTGGAACCCGTTGTAGCTTCGTCCTGATCAGGAAACTCCTGGAGTATCTGGAACCCGGCGTAGCTCCATCATGATCACGAAACTCCTGGAGTATCTGGAACCCGTTGTAGCTTCGTCCTGATCAGGAAACTCCTGGAGTATCTGAAACCTGGCGTAGCTCCATCCGGATCAGGAAACTCCTGGAGTATCTGGAACCCGGAGTAGCTCCATCATGATCAGGAAACTCCTGGAGTATCTGGAACCCGGCGTAGCTCCATCATGATCAGGAAACTCCTGGAGTATCTGAAACCTGGCGTAGCTCCATCATGATCAGGAAACTCTTGGAGCATCTGGAACCCGGCGTAGCTCCATCATGATCAGGAAACTCCTGGCGTATCTGGAACCCGTTGTAGCTTCGTCCTGATCAGGAAACTCCTGGAGTATCTGGAACCCGGCGTAGCTCCATCATGATCAGGAAACTCCTGGCGTATCTGGAACCCGGCGTAGCTTCGTCCTGATCAGGAAACTCCTGGAGTATCTGAAACCCGGCGTAGCTCCGTCCTGATCAGGAAACTCCTGGAGTATCTGGAACCCGGCATAGCTCCATCATGATCAGGAAACTCCTGGAGTATCTAAAACCCGGCGTAGCTTCGTCCTGATCAGGAAACTCCTGGAGTATCTGGAACCCGGCGTAGCTCCGTCCTGATCAGGGAACTCCTGGAGTTTCTGGAACCCGGCGTAGCTCCATCCTGATCACGAAACTCCTGGAGTATCTGGAACCCGTTGTAGCTTCGTCCTGATCAGGAAACTCCTGGAGTATCTGGAACCCGGCGTAGCTCCATCATGATCACGAAACTCCTGGAGTATCTGGAACCCGTTGTAGCTTCGTCCTGATCAGGAAACTCCTGGAGTATCTGAAACCTGGCGTAGCTCCATCCGGATCAGGAAACTCCTGGAGTATCTGGAACCCGGAGTAGCTCCATCATGATCAGGAAACTCCTGGAGTATCTGGAACCCGGCGTAGCTCCATCATGATCAGGAAACTCCTGGAGTATCTGAAACCTGGCGTAGCTCCATCATGATCAGGAAACTCTTGGAGCATCTGGAACCCGGCGTAGCTCCATCATGATCAGGAAACTCCTGGCGTATCTGGAACCCGTTGTAGCTTCGTCCTGATCAGGAAACTCCTGGAGTATCTGGAACCCGGCGTAGCTCCATCATGATCAGGAAACTCCTGGCGTATCTGGAACCCGGCGTAGCTTCGTCCTGATCAGGAAACTCCTGGAGTATCTGAAACCCGGCGTAGCTCCGTCCTGATCAGGAAACTCCTGGAGTATCTGGAACCCGGCATAGCTCCATCATGATCAGGAAACTCCTGGAGTATCTAAAACCCGGCGTAGCTTCGTCCTGATCAGGAAACTCCTGGAGTATCTGGAACCCGGCGTAGCTCCATCCTGATTACGAAACTCCTGGAGTATCTGGAACCCGGCGTAGCTCCATCCTGATAAGGAAACTCCTGGAGTTTCTGGAACCCGGCGTAGCTCCATCCTGATAACGAAACTCCTGGAGTATCTGGAACCCGTTGTAGCTTCGTCCTGATCAGGAAACTACTGGAGTATCTGGAACCCGGCGTAGCTCCATCATGATCAGGAAACTCCTGGCGTATCTGGAACCCGGCGTAGCTTCGTCCTGATCAGGAAACTCCTGGAGTATCTGGAACCCGGCGTAGCTCCATCATGATCAGGAAACTCCTGGCGTATCTGGAACCCGGCGTAGCTTCGTCCTGATCAGGAAACTCCTGGAGTATCTGAAACCCGGCGTAGCTCCGTCCTGATCAGGAAACTCCTGGAGTATCTGGAACCCGGCATAGCTCCATCATGATCAGGATACTCCTGGAGTATCTGGAACCCGTTGTAGCTTTGTCCTGATCAGGAAACTCCTGGAGTATCTGGAACCCGGCGTAGCTTCGTCCTGATCAGGAAACTCCTGGAGTATCTGGAACCCGGCGTAGCTCCATCCTGATCACGAAACTCCTGGAGTATCTGGAACCCGTTGTAGCTTCGTCCTGATCAGGAAACTCCTGGAGCATCTGAAACCCGGCGTAGCTCCATCCGGATCAGGAAACTCCTGGAGTATCTGGAACCCGGCGTAGCTCCATCATGATCAGGAAACTCCTGGAGTATCTGGAACCCGGCGTAGCTCCGTCCTGATCAGGAAACTCCTGGAGTATCTGGAACCCGGCGTAGCTCCGTCCTGATCAGGAAACTCCTGGAGTATCTGGAACCCGTTGAAGCTTCGTCCTGATCAGGAAACTCCTGGAGTATTTGAAACCCGGCGTAGCTCCATCCGGATCAGGAAACTCCTGGAGTATCTGGAACCCGGCGTAGCTCCGTCCTGATCAGGAAACTCCTGGAGTATCTGGAACCCGTTGTAGCTTCATCCTGGTCAGGAAACTACTGGAGTATCTGGAACCCGGCGTAGCTCCATCATGATCAGGAAACTCCTGGAGTATCTGGAACCCGGCGTAGATCCATCATGATCAGGAAACTCCTGGAGTATCTGGAACCTGGCGTAGCTTCGTCCTGATCAGGAAACTCCTGGAGTATCTGGAACCTGGCGTAGCTCCATCATGATCAGGAAACTCCTGGCGTATCTGGAACCCGGCGTAGCTTCGTCCTGATCAGGAAACTCCTGGAGTATCTGAAACCCGGCGTAGCTCCGTCCTGATCAGGAAACTCCTGGAGTATCTGGAACCCAGCATAGCTCCATCATGATCAGGAAACTCCTGGAGTATCTGGAACCCGTTGTAGCTTCGTCCTGATCAGGAAACTCCCGGAGTATCTGGAACCCGTTGAAGCTTCGTCCTGATCAGGAAACTCCTGGAGTATTTGAAACCCGGCGTAGCTCCATCCGGATCAGGAAACTCCTGGAGTATCTGGAACCCGGCGTAGCTCCGTCCTGATCAGGAAACTCCTGGAGTATATGGAACCCGTTGTAGCTTCATCCTGATCAGGAAACTACTGGAGTATCTGGAACCCGGCGTAGCTCCATCATGATCAGGAAACTCCTGGAGTATCTGGAACCCGGCGTAGATCCATCATGATCAGGAAACTCCTGGAGTATCTGGAACCTGGCGTAGCTTCGTCCTGATCAGGAAACTCCTGGAGTATCTGGAACCTGGCGTAGCTCCATCATGATCAGGAAACTCCTGGCGTATCTGGAACCCGGCGTAGCTTCGTCCTGATCAGGAAACTCCTGGAGTATCTGAAACCCGGCGTAGCTCCGTCCTGATCAGGAAACTCCTGGAGTATCTGGAACCCAGCATAGCTCCATCATGATCAGGAAACTCCTGGAGTATCTGGAACCCGTTGTAGCTTCGTCCTGATCAGGAAACTCCTGGAGTATCTGGTACCCGGCGTAGCTCCGTCCTGATCAGGAAACTCCTGGAGTATCTGGAACCCAGCATAGCTCCATCATGATCAGGAAACTCCTGGAGTATCTGAAACCCGGCGTAGCTTCGTCCTGATCAGGAAACTCCTGGAGTATCTGGAACCCGTTGTAGCTTCATCCTGATCAGGAAACTACTGGAGTATCTGGAACCCGGCGTAGCTCCATCATGATCAGGAAACTCCTGGAGTATCTGGAACCCGGCGTAGATCCATCCTGATCACGAAACTCCTGGAGTATCTGGAACCCGTTGTAGCTTCGTCCTGATCAGGAAACTCCTGGAGTATCTGGAACCCGGCGTAGCTCCATCATGATCACGAAACTCCTGGAGTATCTGGAACCCGTTGTAGCTTCGTCCTGATCAGGAAACTCCTGGAGTATCTGAAACCTGGCGTAGCTCCATCCGGATCAGGAAACTCCTGGAGTATCTGGAACCCGGAGTAGCTCCATCATGATCAGGAAACTCCTGGAGTATCTGGAACCCGGCGTAGCTCCGTCCTGATCAGGAAACTCCTGGAGTATCTGGAACCCGGCGTAGCTCCGTCCTGATCAGGAAACTCCTGGAGTATCTGGAACCCGTTGAAGCTTCGTCCTGATCAGGAAACTCCTGGAGTATTTGAAACCCGGCGTAGCTCCGTCCGGATCAGGAAACTCCTGGAGTATCTGGAACCCGGCGTAGCTCCGTCCTGATCAGGAAACTCCTGGAGTATCTGGAACCCGTTGTAGCTTCATCCTGATCAGGAAACTACTGGAGTATCTGGAACCCGGCGTAGCTCCATCATGATCAGGAAACTCCTGGAGTATCTGGAACCCGGCGTAGATCCATCATGATCAGGAAACTCCTGGAGTATCTGGAACCTGGCGTAGCTTCGTCCTGATCAGGAAACTCCTGGAGTATCTGGAACCTGGCGTAGCTCCATCATGATCAGGAAACTCCTGGCGTATCTGGAACCCGGCGTAGCTTCGTCCTGATCAGGAAACTCCTGGAGTATCTGAAACCCGGCGTAGCTCCGTCCTGATCAGGAAACTCCTGGAGTATCTGGAACCCAGCATAGCTCCATCATGATCAGGAAACTCCTGGAGTATCTGGAACCCGTTGTAGCTTCGTCCTGATCAGGAAACTCCTGGAGTATCTGGTACCCGGCGTAGCTCCGTCCTGATCAGGAAACTCCTGGAGTATCTGGAACCCGTTGTAGCTTCATCCTGGTCAGGAAACTACTGGAGTATCTGGAACCCGGCGTAGCTCCATCATGATCAGGAAACTCCTGGAGTATCTGGAACCCGGCGTAGATCCATCATGATCAGGAAACTCCTGGAGTATCTGGAACCTGGCGTAGCTTCGTCCTGATCAGGAAACTCCTGGAGTATCTGGAACCTGGCGTAGCTCCATCATGATCAGGAAACTCCTGGCGTATCTGGAACCCGGCGTAGCTTCGTCCTGATCAGGAAACTCCTGGAGTATCTGAAACCCGGCGTAGCTCCGTCCTGATCAGGAAACTCCTGGAGTATCTGGAACCCAGCATAGCTCCATCATGATCAGGAAACTCCTGGAGTATCTGGAACCCGGCGTAGCTCCGTCCTGATCAGGAAACTCCTGGAGTATCTGGAACCCGTTGAAGCTTCGTCCTGATCAGGAAACTCCTGGAGTATTTGAAACCCGGCGTAGCTCCATCCGGATCAGGAAACTCCTGGAGTATCTGGAACCCGGCGTAGCTCCGTCCTGATCAGGAAACTCCTGGAGTATCTGGAACCCGTTGTAGCTTCATCCTGATCAGGAAACTACTGGAGTATCTGGAACCCGGCGTAGCTCCATCATGATCAGGAAACTCCTGGAGTATCTGGAACCCGGCGTAGATCCATCATGATCAGGAAACTCCTGGAGTATCTGGAACCTGGCGTAGCTTCGTCCTGATCAGGAAACTCCTGGAGTATCTGGAACCTGGCGTAGCTCCATCATGATCAGGAAACTCCTGGCGTATCTGGAACCCGGCGTAGCTTCGTCCTGATCAGGAAACTCCTGGAGTATCTGAAACCCGGCGTAGCTCCGTCCTGATCAGGAAACTCCTGGAGTATCTGGAACCCAGCATAGCTCCATCATGATCAGGAATCTCCTGGAGTATCTGGAACCCGTTGTAGCTTCGTCCTGATCAGGAAACTCCTGGAGTATCTGGTACCCGGCGTAGCTCCGTCCTGATCAGGAAACTCCTGGAGTATCTGGAACCCAGCATAGCTCCATCATGATCAGGAAACTCCTGGAGTATCTGAAACCCGGCGTAGCTTCGTCCTGATCAGGAAACTCCTGGAGTATCTGGAACCCGGCGTAGCTCCATCCTGATCACGAAACTCCTGGAGTATCTGGAACCCGGCGTAGCTCCATCCTGATCAGGGAACTCCTGGAGTTTCTGGAACCCGGCGTAGCTCCATCCTGATCACGAAACTCCTGGAGTATCTGGAACCCGTTGTAGCTTCGTCCTGATCAGGAAACTCCTGGAGTATCTGGAACCCGGCGTAGCTCCATCATGATCACGAAACTCCTGGAGTATCTGGAACCCGTTGTAGCTTCGTCCTGATCAGGAAACTCCTGGAGTATCTGAAACCTGGCGTAGCTCCATCCGGATCAGGAAACTCCTGGAGTATCTGGAACCCGGAGTAGCTCCATCATGATCAGGAAACTCCTGGAGTATCTGGAACCCGGCGTAGCTCCATCATGATCAGGAAACTCCTGGAGTATCTGAAACCTGGCGTAGCTCCATCATGATCAGGAAACTCCTGGAGCATCTGGAACCCGGCGTAGCTCCATCATGATCAGGAAACTCCTGGCGTATCTGGAACCCGTTGTAGCTTCGTCCTGATCAGGAAACTCCTGGAGTATCTGGAACCCGGCGTAGCTCCATCATGATCAGGAAACTCCTGGCGTATCTGGAACCCGGCGTAGCTTCGTCCTGATCAGGAAACTCCTGGAGTATCTGAAACCCGGCGTAGCTCCGTCCTGATCAGGAAACTCCTGGAGTATCTGGAACCCGGCATAGCTCCATCATGATCAGGAAACTCCTGGAGTATCTAAAACCCGGCGTAGCTTCGTCCTGATCAGGAAACTCCTGGAGTATCTGGAACCCGGCGTAGCTCCATCCTGATTACGAAACTCCTGGAGTATCTGGAACCCGGCGTAGCTCCATCCTGATAAGGAAACTCCTGGAGTTTCTGGAACCCGGCGTAGCTCCATCCTGATAACGAAACTCCTGGAGTATCTGGAACCCGTTGTAGCTTCGTCCTGATCAGGAAACTCCTGGAGTATCTGGAACCTGGCGTAGCTCCATCATGATCAGGAAACTCCTGGCGTATCTGGAACCCGGCGTAGCTTCGTCCTGATCAGGAAACTCCTGGAGTATCTGAAACCCGGCGTAGCTCCGTCCTGATCAGGAAACTCCTGGAGTATCTGGAACCCAGCATAGCTCCATCATGATCAGGAAACTCCTGGAGTATCTGGAACCCGGCGTAGCTCCGTCCTGATCAGGAAACTCCTGGAGTATCTGGAACCCGTTGAAGCTTCGTCCTGATCAGGAAACTCCTGGAGTATTTGAAACCCGGCGTAGCTCCATCCGGATCAGGAAACTCCTGGAGTATCTGGAACCCGGCGTAGCTCCGTCCTGATCAGGAAACTCCTGGAGTATCTGGAACCCGTTGTAGCTTCATCCTGATCAGGAAACTACTGGAGTATCTGGAACCCGGCGTAGCTCCATCATGATCAGGAAACTCCTGGAGTATCTGGAACCCGGCGTAGATCCATCATGATCAGGAAACTCCTGGAGTATCTGGAACCTGGCGTAGCTTCGTCCTGATCAGGAAACTCCTGGAGTATCTGGAACCTGGCGTAGCTCCATCATGATCAGGAAACTCCTGGCGTATCTGGAACCCGGCGTAGCTTCGTCCTGATCAGGAAACTCCTGGAGTATCTGAAACCCGGCGTAGCTCCGTCCTGATCAGGAAACTCCTGGAGTATCTGGAACCCAGCATAGCTCCATCATGATCAGGAATCTCCTGGAGTATCTGGAACCCGTTGTAGCTTCGTCCTGATCAGGAAACTCCTGGAGTATCTGGTACCCGGCGTAGCTCCGTCCTGATCAGGAAACTCCTGGAGTATCTGGAACCCAGCATAGCTCCATCATGATCAGGAAACTCCTGGAGTATCCGAAACCCGGCGTAGCTTCGTCCTGATCAGGAAACTCCTGGAGTATCTGGAACCCGGCGTAGCTCCATCCTGATCACGAAACTCCTGGAGTATCTGGAACCCGGCGTAGCTCCATCCTGATCAGGGAACTCCTGGAGTTTCTGGAACCCGGCGTAGCTCCATCCTGATCACGAAACTCCTGGAGTATCTGGAACCCGTTGTAGCTTCGTCCTGATCAGGAAACTCCTGGAGTATCTGGAACCCGGCGTAGCTCCATCATGATCACGAAACTCCTGGAGTATCTGGAACCCGTTGTAGCTTCGTCCTGATCAGGAAACTCCTGGAGTATCTGAAACCTGGCGTAGCTCCATCCGGATCAGGAAACTCCTGGAGTATCTGGAACCCGGAGTAGCTCCATCATGATCAGGAAACTCCTGGAGTATCTGGAACCCGGCGTAGCTCCATCATGATCAGGAAACTCCTGGAGTATCTGAAACCTGGCGTAGCTCCATCATGATCAGGAAACTCCTGGAGCATCTGGAACCCGGCGTAGCTCCATCATGATCAGGAAACTCCTGGCGTATCTGGAACCCGTTGTAGCTTCGTCCTGATCAGGAAACTCCTGGAGTATCTGGAACCCGGCGTAGCTCCATCATGATCAGGAAACTCCTGGCGTATCTGGAACCCGGCGTAGCTTCGTCCTGATCAGGAAACTCCTGGAGTATCTGAAACCCGGCGTAGCTCCGTCCTGATCAGGAAACTCCTGGAGTATCTGGAACCCGGCATAGCTCCATCATGATCAGGAAACTCCTGGAGTATCTAAAACCCGGCGTAGCTTCGTCCTGATCAGGAAACTCCTGGAGTATCTGGAACCCGGCGTAGCTCCATCCTGATTACGAAACTCCTGGAGTATCTGGAACCCGGCGTAGCTCCATCCTGATAAGGAAACTCCTGGAGTTTCTGGAACCCGGCGTAGCTCCATCCTGATAACGAAACTCCTGGAGTATCTGGAACCCGTTGTAGCTTCGTCCTGATCAGGAAACTCCTGGAGTATCTGGAACCCGGCGTAGCTCCGTCCTGATCAGGAAACTCCTGGAGTATCTGGAACCCGTTGTAGCTTCGTCCTGATCAGGAAACTACTGGAGTATCTGGAACCCGGCGTAGCTCCATCATGATCAGGAAACTCCTGGCGTATCTGGAACCCGGCGTAGCTTCGTCCTGATCAGGAAACTCCTGGAGTATCTGGAACCCGGCATAGCTCCATCATGATCAGGATACTCCTGGAGTATCTGGAACCCGTTGTAGCTTTGTCCTGATCAGGAAACTCCTGGAGTATCTGGAACCCGGCGTAGCTTCGTCCTGATCAGGAAACTCCTGGAGTATCTGGAACCCGGCGTAGCTCCATCCTGATCACGAAACTCCTGGAGTATCTGGAACCCGTTGTAGCTTCGTCCTGATCAGGAAACTCCTGGAGCATCTGAAACCCGGCGTAGCTCCATCCGGATCAGGAAACTCCTGGAGTATCTGGAACCCGGCGTAGCTCCATCATGATCAGGAAACTCCTGGAGTATCTGAAACCCGTCGTAGCTCCATCCGGATCATGAAACTTCTGGAGTATCTGGAACCCGGCGTAGCTCCGTCCGGATCAGGAAACTCCTGGAGTATCTGGAACCCGGCGTAGCTTCGTCCTGATCAGGAAACTCCTGGAGTATCTGGAACCCGTTGTAGCTTCGTCCTGATCAGGAAACTCCTGGAGTATCTGAAACCCGGCGTAGGTCCATCCGGATCATGAAACTTCTGGAGTATCTGGAACCCGACGTAGCTCCTTCCGGATCATGAAACTTCTGGAGTATCTGGAACCCGGCGTAGCTCCGTCCGGATCAGGAAACTCCTGGAGTATCTGGAACCCGGCGTAGCTCCGTCCTGATCAGGAAACTCCTGGAGTATCTGGTCTACAACACATGACAGGATGACCATCCTGGTGTGTCGTCCCAGGTATTCCAAGCACCAGTAACAAAGCTGCAGTCTTCAAGACACCTCCAGCCTCTGCAGGGGAAGAACATTATACCAGGTGCTGGTAAGCGATCCTGGACAGTGGGGCACATTGTAAATATTTTATTTATCTTGCTAATTTTGTTCACTTGGAAAAGAAAAACTCACTTATACTGTTTTACTGTCAAACTGAAATAAAAATGTTGTCAAAAGTGACTGGTTTTACTGCTATTGTACAGAAAAGTAAAACTTGATGTTTTACTTTTATGTTTATGCTGAGCCCAAACGTCAACACTATTCCCTAGTGCTTACGCCATTTGCTAGGGATGTCTGAATGTCCAGAGAGGGAAAAATAGTTCACTCAAAGTTACCCACAATGCATCTTGAAAAGTAGTGAGCATCAACAATCACTAGACGGGTCAATATGAATCAATGAACTGCGGGCACAAGCTCAAAGATTAAATGTCAAAGCAGGTTAGAAGAAAATCTACAGATATTCAATTTTTTTTTATCCTTATTGAATAAATGTGCAACAAAGAATAAAATACAACGTAGGAAAATGATATTTTCACAGGAGTTCAGATTGGATTTGGAATGCCTTGGTGACAGCCGGTAGTCACGTGATCTGTGTCAAGACTAAAATAGTTTTGTGTCCGAATTGCCACCAGAAGGAGTTCACTAAATAGTTAGGAAATGTGCGGACATTCAAACGCAGCCAGTGTTTTACCACTCAAACACAAGAAATTAGCTTAGCAACTGTAGCTAGAAATGCATGAAAGTGTTAGCATGTAGCATCAGTACCTTATCCATTTCTTGTTGCTGAGTTGTTCACTCTCGTTTACAGGGTCTGATTCTGGCCGAAACATGTATCAATCAATCAATCAATCAATCAATCAAAGATACTTTATTCATCCCCAAGGGGAAATTCAAAGTTCAAGCCAGCTCAGCCAATGTAACAGACATGCAACATTAATGACAAAAGAATATTACAGAACCAAGCTGGAGCTCCGGCGCCGCCTTATAACAGGTAAAGAACAGAGATACATTAGGATTCTGGGGGCTCGAGGGAAAAAAGGTCGTGTAACTCCGGGCCGCGCCACAAGATGACACAGTCCAGAGAGACAGAGAAAAAAAAAACACATACACTGAAGCACAAACTCAAACAAGACACACAAAGTCCAGGGAGGTGGTGAGTCATGTAGGAGGGGACCGGGGGTGGTTGAGGAGGGGGGGACAGAGCGTCTATGAAGGGGGGGAAATCTTGTTGATTCTGCTGACCAGCTCCAGGACCTCGGCCAAATGACCGGTTTGGGCAAGACTGGAATCCTGCTTACAGTCGAGTCCGGTCAACGTATGAGTCTGTGCACTGCTAACCCATTCAATTGCAGAATTCTGGCAACCTACCAGTTGTTGCCAGAATCTCACGGGTCTTCAGGTAGATCAGAACTCCACCAGCGGCAATCAGTAGAATCCTGATCACCAGTAATCCAAAGATGTAAACATCCTCCACGTCCTGTCAGAATTCTGCAACGGTATGTGCCGGGCTAGCAGTGCACAGACTCTTGCGTTGACCGGACTCGACTGTAAGCAGGATACTAGTCTGGTCCATACTGGTCATTTGGCTGCGGTCCCGGAGCTGGTCCGCAAAATCGATAACAACATGGAGAAAATGTCTGCTAGATTCGGTAGAAATAGACCCCCCCATTCGGCTGTCTGGAGCTGCCAGCACTGAGACCTGCTATGGACTCAAGGCCGAGTGCAAATTGTTTTCCTCACCTGGAACCCAGACAATAATCATGTCTGGATTCGGCTTCCCAGCGGCTTTGGGCCGGCGCAACCCCCTCTGAGAACGTAAGAAGAAATGTTCATAGATGCTCTGTCCCCCTCCTCATCTAGCCCCGGCCCCCTCCCACATGACTCACCGCCTTCCTGGACTTTCTGTGTCTTGTTCAGTCTGTGCTTCAGTGTATGAGGTTTTTTTCTCTGTAGTTTTGGACCGCGTCTTTCTGGCGTGGCTCGGAGTTACATGACCTTTTTTGCCCTCGACCCCCTGTGATCCTGATGTATCTCTGTTCTTATCTATTGTAAGGCAGCGCTGGTAAACTAGCTGCATGGCCTGAGCTTAAGTTCGGTTCTGTATTACTCTTTTGTCATGAATGTTACATGTCTGTATGTCTGACCTTGGATTAGCTGGCTTGAACTCTGAATTTCCCCTCGGGGATGAATAAAGTATCTTTAATCTTTGATTTGATTTGATTTGATTTGATGCTGATGGACAGGGGGGTACGGTGGGTGGTGACCATAGACCGTATATGAACGATGGACGGAGCCTCCGGCGGTTAAAAGTGAAGCCGATGCGGAAGTGTATTAAACTGCAGTTCCCCCTTCATCCACTAGGGGCTCCAAAACAGAGCAAATCCCCAAAGACTCCCATGTTAAAAAGTCCAATTTCACAGCAGAAATAAACATGTTTACAGCCTGGTTGAAAAATACAGTCTATGGTGGTGACATGCGTAGGGGCAGTATACGAGTGAGGGTGGAGTTGTGGGTTGGGGTCTGTATGTGTGAAGGGAAGAATAAAGGTGGGGCTTGGTGTGGGAGTAATGGAGTGTCAGTAAGGGGGGAGTGTGTGAACGGGGGTTGAGTAAGGAGGAGCTTGACGGGGCATATGAAGAGTGTAGAGGAGGATTTTGTGAGAGGTTTGTGATATGTATGTGTGTGTGTGTGTGTATGGGAGAGTATGTGAATAGGGGCCAAGGGGTGGGATAGTGTGAGATGGAGCGTGTGTCAGGGATGGGATGTGTAGGATGTGTGTAGGGAGGGAGTATGTGTGTGTGACTGTGGGGGTGTGTATGTGTAGTTGAGGGTGGGGGATTTGGTGTCCGGGGAGCGCATCTTCACCTAAATCACAGCAAAAGACAACACAGTCTGCTTTCAGTAATACTACACGAAAAGAGATATTTTTACTGAACACAGCATGAACACAGCATTGCAGCAGTAATCTCAGCCAAAGTTTCCTGCAGCTGCAGATCAGACTTGCACAACAGTCACAGTGAATTATGGACTATTCCACTTTGTAGAACCTTTTTCATTCAGCAATGTTCTAGGACTGTTGGGTGTGAATCACTGTTGACGTCATGCCACAGCAACTCAGTCAAGCAGAGCCCAGGACTTCTAGGCCGCTCCAGAAGGTGGACTTTCCTTCTATTCATTCTACTGTTGATTTACACCATGCTTTGGGTCGTTGTCCTGTTGCATCATCCATCCTCTGTTGAGCTTCAGTTGGTGAACAAAATATCTTGAGAAACATGGGAATTCATTTTCCATGGAAGACAACAATTCGTCCAGGTCTTGGGGCAGCAAAGCAGCTCCAACCATGTCGCCACCACCACCATATTTCATAGTAGGGAGGGGGTTTTGTCGTTGAGATGCTGTGCCTTTTTCTATCCACACATGTTGTGTGTTTGTTCCAAAACAGTCCAGTTTGGTCTTCCCACAGAACATTTTTCCAGTAGTGCTGCAGAACATCCAGGTGCTGTTTATCCAGCTTTAGACATGATACAATGTGTTGTGGCTGCGACACAACCCCGGAAATGGGAAACATTTTATATGAAGTTTATATAGAAAGCAAAGTAAAACCAACAGGTTCACACACTTTTCTGGCAACTGTTCATCATAAATAATCCTTTACATGTTTGACTAAATCTGAACTTCTTCCTGTCATCTCGTGTGTTTCAGTGCGTGGCCTCAGGATCGTGCTGGTGGGAAAGAATGAAGACAAAAAAGCCAAACTCTTTAACTTCATCCTGAAGATATCAGATAGTCATCTTCAGAAACTTGCCACAGTTAAACACTGTGTGGCCTCCTGTGGAGAGTGGAGAGACGAGTCTGTCATCGTTGTGAAAGCTCCAGATATGTTCAGTCAGTCTGAGAATATAGTGAACAGAGAAGTGAAGAGGTGCAAGCAGCTCTGCTTCCCGGGGCCAAACGTCCTGCTGCTGTTAGTGGACTCCTCTGAGTTTAATGAGAAGAAGAAGGAAAAACTGAGGTCTATCGTGAGTTTATTTGGGAAAGATTCCTTTAAATCCTCAATGGTCATCCTGACAGAAAAGAAGACAGTATCGGTGTCCGTCAGCTGCTTAAGGAATGTGGAGGAAGAACGTACCAAATGTCTGACAACAACCATCAGCAGCTAATGAAGGATATTGAAAACATGGTGAAGGAACGGAAGAAAGCATCTTTAAACCTGGTTGTGTTTGGGAGGAGAGGAGCTTCAGCAGTCGAGGCCATTTTGGGTCAGACGGAGCTTCGTCCAGTCTCCAGCTCGTCGGAGTGTGTTAAACACCAGGGGGAGGTGTGTGGACGCTGGCTTTCCCTGGTGGAGTTGCCGGCCTTGTATGGAAAACCTCCTGAGGCAGTGATGGAGGAATCACTCAGCTGTGTCTCCCTCTGTGATCCTGAGGGAGTCCACGCCTTCCTCCTGGTCCTACCTGTTGGTCCCCTCACCGATGAGGACAAGGGAGAGCTGCGGACCATCCAGGGTGCATTCGGCCCCCAAGTCAATGACTTCACCATGATTGTGCTCACCGTGGAGTCGGATCCTGCAGCTCCAGCTGTTGAGGACTTCATTTCCTTCAATAAAGACATCCAGGAGCTCCGTCAGAGCTGTGGAGAAAGATCTGTTGTTCTCAACGTCAACGACAAGCAGCAGATCCCAGAGCTGCTGGACGCTGTGGACAGAAGGAGACAGTCAGGGCAGAAAACAAACAGCTTTTCAGCAGAAACATTTAAACATGCACTGCTAAAAAAAGTTGTTCAACAAGAGGAAACCATCATCAGCCTACGAGCTGAAGTTTCACACCTGAAGCCTTTGGACAAAGTTGTTGGTAATGATCAGTTTTAAAAACATGTTAGGATCTAAAGCATACTTTGCTTCTCACTCTTCTTCTTCTTCCTCTGCAGGTGATGGTGAGGAGCAACAGAACTCAGAGATCCTCCGGATTGTGCTGATTGGGAAGACCGGCAGTGGGAAGAGCTCCTCGGGAAACACCATCTTAGGAACGAAGAAGTTTAAAGCTCTGCCGAGTCAAACGTCAGTCACTAGAAACTGTCAAAAAGAGAAGAGCGAGGTTGACGGCTGTCCTGTTGCTGTGGTCGATACGCCCGGTCTGTTTGACACAACTCTGTCACACGAGGAGGTAAATAAGGAGCTGGAGAAGTGCATCCATCTCCTGGCTCCAGGACCACACGTCTTCCTGCTGGTGTTACAGATCGGCAGACTCACAGAGGAGGAAAAGGAGACATTAAAACTCATCAGGGACGTTTTTGGGAAGAACTCTGACAAGTTCACTATGATTCTTTTCACAAGAGGAGATGCACTGGAACAGGATGAAATGTCAATTGAAGATTATATCAGAGATCAATGTGATGATTCGTTTAAGAAACTGATCTCTGACTGTAGAGAAAGATATCATGTGTTCAATAATTGCGATAAAAACAACCACACACAAGTCAGTGAGCTGGTAAGAAAGATTGAGAACATGGTGAAGGAAAACGGAGGCAGTTATTACACCAATGAGATGCTGCAGGAGGCTGAAGCAGTAATAAAAAAGAAGGTGGAGAGAATCCTTAAGGAGAAGGAACAGGAGATGAAGATCCAGAGAGAGGAACTAGAAAGGAAACACCAGGAAGAAATCTCAGCAATGCAAAGAAGGATGGAAGAACAGGCAAGTAAAAGTGAGCTGGAGAGAGAACGAAGAGACAAACAGCTGAAAGAACTGCAGGAGGAGATCAACAGGCTGACCCAGGAGAGGACAAAAGTACAAGAAATCAGAGCTCATGAAGACCGGAAGAAGAGAAAAGAAGAAGAAGACCAAAACCGGGATTTGCAACAACGAATTGACGATCTGCAGCGAAAACTAAGAACCGAGTCTGAATCCAAGGAAATGATTGACAGAGAACTGGCAAAATATAAAAAGGAAACGAGGGAGCAGCAAGAAACGTGGGAGAATAAAAGAAAAGAATTAAAGGATAAACAGATGCAAGAAGATGCAGAGAAGGAGGAGATGCTCAGGAAGCTTCAGAAAAAATATGAAAGTGACAGAAAGACGTATGAACGTGAAAGGAAGGAAGAGGAAAGAATTAGAAGAGAACGGGAAGAGAAAGAACGGAAAGAGTTGGAAGAGAAATACATGAGAGAAATCCAACACCTCCAGAGGGAATTTGACGAGAAGGCCAGAGAGGCCCGAGAACAGGCAGAAAAACTCACTGAATTTGAAGACTCAAAGGACAGAGATTTTGCAGCTCTGATACAAAAACACATGGAGGAAGTGAGGAAGCTGAAGGAAGAACACGAAAGATTTAAGGATTTGTCAGAACACAACGAAAAAGATCTGAAGCAAAAACTGGATGGACTGCAGAGCAAACATAAAGTAGAAATGGCCGACTTGGTCCTGGTGCTGCTCACCGAGAAGAGAGGAAACAAGAACAGAATCAGGTCGATGCAGGAAAGGCACAAAAAAGAAGTGGAGGACCTGAAAAAGCACCTGTCGGCTGAAAGCAAACAACAAGAAGCCGAACAAACAGAAAAGTTAAAGAAAAAACACAGAAATGAAATAAAAGACTTTGGGAAAGAGTGTTTAACCCAAAACAAGGAAGACCGGAAAGTGGAGAGAAAAAAGATGTCCATCAAACACGAACAAGAGATGAACGAGCTGAAAATGAGTCTTCTGATCCAACAGCAGAACAACATGAAGGAGCAGGTGGATCTCTTAGTGAAAAGACACAAGCAGCAACTGGACCAGTTCAGACAAAAGCTCCTGGAAGACAATCAGAGGAATGAAAAAGAGAAACTAGAAGAACTTCAGATGAGACATGAAATGGAAATGAAAGAGTTTAAACTGCAAGCGGAGACCCGACACGAAGATGTTAACAGAGAAGAGCTGGATGAGCTGCAGAAAAAGCACGAAAAAGAAATGAGCGAGCTGAAAGGGAAACTTCTGGCCCAAGAGGAGCAGAAGTCCTGCAGCATAGCCTGAAGAGTGCTACCGCTGGGACCCGCGGACCAGAGGACCAGAGTACAGCTTCTGCTGGGACCAGCAGACCAGTGGACAGCTTCTGCTGGGACCAGCAGACCAGCAGACCAGAGGATAGCTTCTGCTGGGACCAGCAGACCAGAGGACAGCTTCTGCTGGGACCAGCAGACCAGCAGACCAGAGGATAGCTTCTGCTGGGACCAGCAGACCAGAGGACCAGAGGATAGCTTCTGCTGGGACCAGCAGACCAGCGGACCAGAGGATAGCTTCTGCTGGGACCAGCAGACCAGCGGACCAGAGGATAGCTTCTGCTGGGACCAGCAGACCAGTGGACCAGAGGACAGCTTCTGCTGGGACCAGCAGACCAGCAGACCAGAGGATAGCTTCTGCTGGGACCAGCAGACCAGAGGACCAGAGGATAGCTTCTGCTGGGACCCGCGGACCAGAGGACCAGAGGACCAGAGGACAGCTTCTGCTGGGACCAGCAGACCAGAGGACCAGAGTACAGCTTCTGCTGGGACCAGCAGACCAGCAGACCAGAGGACCAGAGTACAGCTTCTGCCGGGACCAGCAGACCAGAGGACCAGAGTACAGCTTCTGCTGGGACCAGCAGACCAGCAGACCAGAGGATAGCTTCTGCTGGGACCAGCAGACCAGCGGACCAGAGGACCAGAGTACAGCTTCTGCTGGGACCAGCAGACCAGCGGACCAGAGGATAGCTTCTGCTGGAACCAGCAGACCAGCGGACCAGAGGACCAGAGTACAGCTTCTGCTGGGACCAGCAGACCAGTGGACCAGAGTACAGCTTCTGCTGGGACCAGCAGACCAGCGGACCAGAGTACAGCTTCTGCTGGGACCAGCAGACCAGCGGACCAGAGGATAGCTTCTGCTGGGACCAGCAGACCAGTGGACCAGAGGACAGCTTCTGCTGGGACCAGCAGACCAGCGGACCAGAGGACAGCTTCTGCTGGGACCAGCAGACCAGCGGACCAGAGGACAGCTTCTGCTGGGACCAGCAGACCAGCGGACCAGAGGATAGCTTCTGCTGGGACCAGCAGACCAGCGGACCAGAGGACAGCTTCTGCTGGGACCAGCAGACCAGCGGACCAGAGGACAGCTTTTGCTGGGACCAGCAGACCAGCGGACCAGAGGATAGCTTCTGCTGGGACCAGCAGACCAGCGGACCAGAGGACCAGAGGACAGCTTCTGCTGGGACCAGCAGACCGGCAGACCAGAGGATAGCTTCTGCTGGGACCAGCAGACCAGCAGACCAGTGGACCAGAGGACCAGAGGACCAGAGGACAGCTTCTGCTGGGACCAGCAGACCAGCGGACCAGAGGATAGCTTCTGCTGGGACCAGCAGACCAGAGGACCAGAGGATAGCTTCTGCTGGGACCAGCAGACCAGCGGACCAGAGGATAGCTTCTGCTGGGACCAGCAGACCAGCGGACCAGAGGATAGCTTCTGCTGGGACCAGCAGACCAGCGGACCAGAGGATAGCTTCTGCTGGGACCAGCAGACCAGTGGACCAGAGGACAGCTTCTGCTGGGACCAGCAGACCAGTGGACATGTGCAGCGTTCTGTCAAGCTTCTTTACAATAACTCTGCACCAGAAAACTCCCTTTCAGACGTGCTCTCCTGATGCATCTTGGATAATCTTTGAAGTGAATTTATCATTTATTGGTAACCATGACAACCGCTGCTTTGCTAGATAGTCTGATATCAAATCACCTTTCAGAGCTTCTGGTCTCCTCTGAACCAGTTTAGATCATCCAGTAAACATTTACTTTATGCCTCCTGATTCACAACTTTTAAAAAAAAAAAAAAACCAAACAAACTGCTTTTGGTTTTGATACACATTTTTTTAATTACTGTCAGATCATACAAAGCTCACCTGGTAACTCTGCATCTGCTGCCTTTTGCCAGCAAAGCTTTTCTTGATGACAATTTCTGTAATTGACTTCCTGTTTTATTCATCTTCTCTCATGTTAGCATGTTGATAGTGTCATATGAACATGAGTTTCTAAAGATTTTATCCTTCATTTGAATAAAATGTATTTAATGTAAAACTGTGTGTTCTTTTGATTCCAGGCAATTTCCCACTGCTAAGGAAGAAAATGCCAGGACAAGTGTTGGAGGGGTGAAATAATCTCTTTTGTTAAAAGTCCTAGGATAAAAGAGTGTCTTTTCCTTTTAAAACAATTCTTTAAAAATTGTGCCACATAAGGTCCAGGAATCTGCTGGAGAGGACATGGGGGCATGTCCTCCTCAAAGCAATTCAGTAGATTTGCAACTGCCTGGTTTCAGCTGCAAAGTTGCTGTGGAGGAAAAAAAACAGAAAAAGGAAGCTAATCTTTAAACCCAAAGTAAAAAAAGTATAAAACCAAAGCAGGGCAAGGCTTTGTGATAAGAGTTCTCTCCACTTTGATAAATTCCCCCTATGGTCGTATTCACCATTTACCTGTCTGGGTATCTGACTGGGAGCACCCTGGTCTGTCAACATTTTCTCTGGGCAACCAAAGGTCTGGATAATACTGTTGGACAAAACCCAGGCTTGTATTTGTAGCTGATTGGTGCTTGGTGGGCACTGCAAAGGCATATTTAGAAAACAGGTCAGTCATGACCAGGATATAAAGTTAGAGGTCATCTGGGCATCCCAGGGAAAGATAGTCCATCCCTACCACCTCGAAGGGGTATGAAGTAATGATTTCCTTTCTGGGCCAGGCTTAGCACAGATATAATGCCAACAAGCCCCTGTTCATTCCTGCAAATCATGGGCCATCTGTGGCTAAAAACACCACTGCCGCAGCACAGGCAAGGTCCTCTGCACTGGGATGGCCTGGCCTGTTTCTTCATGATAGGTTCTCCATTGTTGCTCCGCGATGGACTGGTGAGCTGTCCAGGGTGTACGCTGCCTTTCACCCAAAGACTATTGGGATAGGCTCCAGCTTCCCTGCAACCATCAATTGGACGAAATTGGGATAAAAAATGAATGAATGCTGGTTCTCCATTATTCCTTAGTCTCCTTCTTTGGAATAATCACCTGGAAACCCTCTGAGCCAGTAGCAGCATCTGTGTGCAGCACCCCCAAATGGACACCCCTGAGTACAATTCTGTTTCACTCCCTTAACAGGGATTTTAGGTAGTTAGATAGCAACTTACCAGATGCTGGTCGAGTTTCCTGCTCCTTCTATTCTCAGAGTTGTACCAGATCAGTGTCCTGGGCCTGGTGGTCTCTCCATGGCTCATATTTGATAACATACTTAGTTAGCCAGCTGAGCCACCCACCTGTGTTCATCCACTCCTAGTCGGGCCGTCTCCAGGTGCAGCTATGGGTTGTTGTCTCTATACACTGTAACATCTGAACCAAAGAGATAATCTTTAAACCTTTCGGTGATGGCCCTCTTCAAAGCCAACAGTTCTAATTTAAAGGAGCTGTAGTTCTGGTCGTTCTGCTCTGTGGGGTGCAGACAGCGACTGGCATAGGCTATCACCCTCTCCTCATTATGTTGCACTTGTGCCAACACCGCCCCCAGACCCTCCAGGGTTACATCTGTCTAAAGCCTGATGGGCTGGGAGAAGTCTCCATATGCAAAGATGGGAACACTGAGTAGAGCCCTCTTTAACCAGTCAAAAGCTTGTTGGCACTCCATTGTCAAGTTAACTCGGGCCACCTTCCACTCCCGGCGAGCAGTGCCCTGCATCAAGCTGTGTAATGGCTTTGCAACCTTGGAAAATGCAGGTATGAGACGGCAATAGTAACCATCAAAACCCAAGAAAGACTTCACTTGTTTCACTGTTTGAAGGACGGGCCAATTCCTTACCACAGCAGCCTTATCTGGGTTCGTGGCCACCCCATTTTCACTGATGACGTGGCCGAGTTAAGTCGCCTTCTGCTGAAACAGCCGGTATTTCTTTGGTTGCAGTTTCAATCCGTGATGATGGAGATGTTGGAACACCCCCTCCAAATGGCGCAGGTGACTGCCAAAATCAGGAGAGAACACAATTACGTGTTCTCTCCTGATTTTGGCAGTCACCTGCGCCATTTGGAGGGGGTGTTCCAACATCTCCATTAACTGATCTAACAAAATATCATCCTCCTCCTCAGCACCCCTTTGATCTAGTTCCTGCCATCTGGCAAAGTTTTCTTTAAGTCTTTTTTTTTTTCAACCTGCCCTGTCCAGCATATCAGCATACAGAACAGCAATCTGAGTGCCATATTTTTGCCAGACAGATTTCCTCTGTCAAGGGAGACATCTCATGTATATGCCTGCCCCTGATAATCTGAATATTTTTATTATCATTATTTATTTATTTATTTTTAATGTAATCATCATCAGTCATCAAGACTGGTGTTGATATGGCCGTGCCGGACCTGGCAGGGGAAGAGGAAAAAAGGAGGTTGATGGGAGAGAGAGAGAGAGAAGAGAAAGGTATGTCTAAGCTGCTACAATCACAGTATTCGCAAAACAATATAAACTACTACAGGACTGCAATACAAGATATTAGTGGAATAGTGATAATATTGTAGCAACCTCCCGAGGCCGAATTAACCCCCGAATCAGATAAGGACTCAGGACTTTCTACTTCAAAAGGAAGTCCATCCGCACATCTCCAAAACAGAGCTCAATGAAAGCCCTAAAAATCAAATCCATCTTAATCCGGGTAGACAGACCTCCACCTTTAAGCTCTGAATTCTAAACTGTATAAAATACTGGATGTATCCTCAGCACACCTGGATAAATGGACTCTTCTTCCTTTCTCAATTAATCCAAGACTTTAACCGTTTTTCAGATGTGAAATCCACAGAAGTTAGCAAGTTAGTTAATTTCTGATTCCTTGGATGGAGCAATGGCGCCATCTAGCAGACACCCTCGAACAGGTTGAGATATGCATTTCAGGCTGATTAAATACACAGTGATTAACATTATATGCTGTTGTTATTAACAACTCTGACTCAAAGTAAGAACTTGTGTGGAAATGATTTCTTGACCCACCAGGTCCGTGGAAAGTGAAAATCATCGATGAAATGTATTTGAAATGTCTTGTACCTGTTTACAAACCTTTTCCCCATTTGACAGCAGCAAAACTGTTTTATGGTTCATGTTTATAAGGAACATTCATACTTCTTCTCATCTATAAATGGATTTTATAGACATGTTTTGAGGTTGGAAAAATGCTAAGTTTAATTCCCCAAGATCTTAGTATTTTGACCAAACCTTCAGACCCCATGTCCTGACCCCTGCACTCTGATTGGATAATCTAAGGTCCGCCCCAGAGCGCCGGCAAATTTAACTGCGGGTCTTCCCAGAACTCGCTCTCTTGTTTTTTCCTCTCGTTTTCTTTTGTTTTTCTCTTGTTTTTTCCTTTTCTTTTGTTTTTCTTGTCTTGTTTTCCTCTTGTTTTTCTTGTTCTCTTTTTGTTTTTTTTTCTCTTCGTTTTTCTTTTGATGTTTGCTTTAGTCGTGTTTTTGTCCGTCTGGCGCCGTGTTCGTTTTTTATTACAGTAAATCCGCTCGCTCGACTGCTTAACACCAGAAAACTCATCCAGTTCTGGCTGAACAATTTTTTGCTTCTGACACACCATCGAAGCTGCTCTCCCGGCCCACAAAGACTGTGACCAGTAACGTACGGACGACCTGAAACTTCCCAGGACTTTGCCGGTACCCGTGACGCGTGGATTCTAATCAGAGTTGGGTCCAGCTTCAGACGTCGAACCAGGTGGTTCCAGGTGAGCTCCTGACTTCTGTGGAGGTCCCCTTTGGACAAGTATCAGGACGACCACTGAATCCTTGCCCACTGGACCCAAGGTTCGGGTTCTCGACCACCAAGGCGCGGAAGTAAGGCCGACCCATTATTCCACTGTCTCCTATCCAGCTGGTGTCTTAGTAAGCAGAAGCTGCCCTTTTTAAATCCATTCCCCCGGTATCCACCTGATAGTCTACCCTGACATACTTAGTTAACTTCATTAGACTTGCCATCTTTCCAACCTTCCTAGTTGTGTAAGTTATGTAAGCTGCTTACATAACTTTACCTTTAATAATTTTATTTTACATTTTTGTTGTTGGCTCGGCTCGAGCTTCCATACTCTCTCTCTCTCTCTCTCTCTCTCTCTCTCTCTCTCTCTCTCGTGGCTAATTTAGTATTTGATGCTTGCTGTCGCTATTTCTGGTTTACATGTTATTAATTTCATTTGTGCCTGATGATTTTAACCGGTGTGGTTTGTAATAAAGTGTTTTATATTTTAAGAAGTCGTGGTAGCGTGATCGATCTTTGAGAAGTGATTTGTTCCCTCTGATGAGAACTTACAGACAAATATCATTGTCATATTACGGTATTCCCTGCCTGACCGTATAACAAATTTAGGGCTGGTTGGTGCCCCGAAATCGTCCGCTTGTCTAAGGACACAGCGAATTAATACTGAAAACACCCACTGTTGCTCCAACATTGGATCACAGGTTAACGTTAATGATAAAACGCTACAATATGCAAAGAAAAAAATAAAATAAAATAACAATTACAATACCAACTTTTATCAAACACACCTGCAGAGAATCATCAGCAACATTTAGTAGGAAGCAGATGGGAAGATGAGCACTTTGTGGGCGTGCACGTGGAAGTGTTCAACCTGTTATCATGCAATCAAAGATCAGCTGAGTGCTTGTAGGGGAGCACGACCATGACCTGAGACATAGGGGAGGAGCCTGAGGCCCCAAGGGCCTTTAGCCTTTCCTAACCAGCAGACTGGTACTTGAAGCTGGTGCCTCGGAGTCCTGCCAGCAACACGCTGCAGGTGTTTGCAGGAATGCAGAGAGCTTTTATTCCTTGAACATCCACCAGCAGAAACAGCTGCAGTGGCTCAGAAATACATGAAGACCCCTTCAAACCATCTGCTTCACTGATGAGGGACAGTGGTCCAGATGGCTGGAGAACTGGATGGTTGGCCACAAGGTGCCGACAAGGCTGCAATTTCAGCAAGGAGGTGGTGGAGTCATGTTTTGGGCTGGCCCATGTGGGGCCCTGAAGGTGTGTGGAGTTTCTGACTAACCTCTTTCTCCCACGGTACAAGAACCTTCATTCCAACAATGCACCATATCATGCTGCAATCACTGCCTCACTGGCTGCGATGGGCAGATAAGGGGACAAGTTCATGGTGTAGCCCCTATCCTCCCCTCAACCCCACTGAGAATGTCTGGAGCAGGATGACACATCATCCTGTTTGTCATGTAAGTTGTCCAGATCGCTGCAGATGGCAGCAACACTCAGCCGTTGATTCACCTCTTCTCTGAGGTCTTTGTGCTGCATTTAGGGGCAGATCTAACTTGGTTCAGTTTTATGCATAAAGGTCAGTTTTCGGTTTGCAGTTGCACACAAGTCCGGTGTTCAGTACACGTCATCAGCACCAGTAAGACCACCAACCACCACATCCTGCTGCAGCCTTTACACAGCTCTGACATTACAACCCTGCAGGCATCCAGATCAATCTCATAAAAAAAAATAAAAAAAAACTCAAAGTAGACTGAACAAATTTATGAATTTTTTTTAAGCTGCTTTAAGAGTCAAAGAAGAGACAAATCATGGAGCACGGCAGTGAGATGGGAGGTGATGGGAGTGGGAGGTCCAGCTGCGGAAAGGTGTAACAGCTAAGCAAAAACCATTTGTAAAAAATGTCCGAATGGCAACTAAATGTTGACATTTTCAGCGTTTCAAATGTAAATTTCTGCACTCAACTGAATATAAGTTTTTAAGGTGAAAGTCAAAATATTTCTATCAACACATAAAACATCAGAAATAAGTGTGTAGCTTTGTTAAACTGCAGCATGAGATGTGGACACCTCCCCTCCTAACACCTGAATCTGCAAAGATTTTCCTCCAAAGAAACTGGATTCATCAGACCACATAGATCAGGCTGTCTGAAGTCGGTCCAAGAGCCGACGTCATGCAGGTTTTCCATGTTCCCCTTTCCCAACACGCCTGGCTCACATCAGATCCAACAGCTGGTCAAGTTCGGCACCATGACTGGTCAACATCAGGTATGTTGGAACAGGGATACATAGAAAACCTGAAGGACACCCCTGACTTAGAGCAACACTGCAACAAGCTCACCTGGAATTCTGCTTCAACTCCAGGAGAAAACTTCATAAACAGGCCTGATGCTCCTCACCTGGGGACAGGCATCCAAGTCTGTCCCTCTGTCCTGCAGGTTTGTCACTTCCTGCCAAACCCAAATCAAACAGCCAAAAGCTGTTCAACTTCTGCACAATGTTTTAGTCAAGTGTGGTGGAGCAGGAAATACTGAAATTCTATTGACCCATTCAAGAGGCACCATGTGCTGCATCTCATTTACTTCATTTCAGGCCATTTGTGACAAAACCTAGTGGTTGAAACTTTCTGCAGTTTAGAGCTGAACAAGGTCAGTTTCCTAATAATACCAAGGATTTAATGTCGGTGAACAAGCTCAACGGTAAATCAGTCCGCGTTCAGGCACAGCCGCACCTCAGGAGGAAAAGTAGAGCCAGCGATTGAGACAAGTAGTATTTTATTGGAGGTCAGAGTGTTTCAGGTTACAGTGAGACCTGTGATAAAGTGGAGCAGTCACCGCATACAGACGCTGCATGAAGGTGGGATTCTGGGGTTCTGAACATGAGGTTCAGAACCAGATAGTCTCAGAGCAGCTTCATGAAAACATCCCTAAAACTGGAGCAATGTTTGACAGTTTCCACAACTCCGAAGTTAAACAGATTCATCTTGTATGCATGTTCAAGTCCGCTCCAAGCCCAACCAGACGCTGCTGGATGAGGCTGAGGAGCTCGGTCGCCGCCAGCAGCTTCAGAAGCACTTCCGATGGACGATGGCCGGACCGGATTCGTCATACTCCCGCTTGCTGATCCACATCTGCTGGAAGGTGGAGAGGGAGGCCAGGATGGAGCCGCCGATCCACACAGAGTACTTCCTCTCTGGAGGAGCAATGATCTGGAGGTGGACAGGGGTTCTCATTTAGGACGTTTTCGATTTAAAGTCTGAATATCAGCAACGTTTAGTGAAAAATTTAGGCAGTAAGTTCTAGCAAGGAGCCTGGAGGCCATTACAGCACAGATCCAGTAGTTTACATGGTCGTCTGCAGGGGGAGATACTGCACCTTGATTTTCATGGTGGGCGGGGCCAGGCCAGTGATCTCCTTCTGCATGCGGTCGGCGATGCCGGGGTACATGGTGGTACCTCCTGACAGCACAGTGTTGGAGTACAGATCCTTCCGGATGTCCACGTCACACTTCATGATGCTGTTGTAGGTCGTCTCATGGATTCCGGCCGACTCCATTCCTGGAAACGGGAGCCAGAGATAAATCAGCTTCCTCTGACATAATATTTCATATCATCCTGTGAAGGAGATGAAGCTCCAACTTTCAGAGCTGATTTATCCAGTTTGAGGCTTGGCTTGCAACACCTGCCTTCATCATGAAGCACCATCGCTTCCAACAGCCTCTGGGCTAAATCAGTGCATTAGAAACACCGAGCACTTTGTTTACACTGTGGGGTACCGGATTCTCAGTGTTGGCCATAACCAACCCCCATACACCCCTCCCCTCCTCCCACCACACTACTTTTGATCCCAAAGAGAAAAACCCTTCTTTGCAGAGGGAAGGGCTAAGGAGGGAGGATGGAGCACTGTTACAGACCCAGGAACGAAGGCTGGAAGAGCGCCTCGGGGCAGCGGAACCTCTCGTTGCCGATGGTGATGATTTGTCCATCAGGAAGCTCGTAGCTCTTCTCCAGTGATGATGATGACGATGCCGTCTGCATCTCCTGGCCAAAGTCCAGAGCAACGTAGCACAGCTTCTCCTTGATGTCACGGACGATCTCACGCTCAGCTGGAGTTCAGAGGATTACAGGTTAAATGTACAGAAGCTCCATCAATATCCAAACCTTTGTTTGTAGGAGGGGGAGGGGGGGGGGATACCAGTGGTGGTAAAGCTGTAGCCTCTCTCAGTGAGGATCTTCATCAAGTAGTCGGTCAGATCTCTGCCGGCCAGATCCAGACGGAGGATGGCGTGAGGCAGAGCGTAGCCCTCGTAGATCGGCACAGTGTGGCTGACACCGTCACCGGAGTCCATCACAATCCCTGCAGGATAAATTCTAGTTAGTGATGCAGCTCAGCATAAAAAGCATGCTGTTGTGTTTTACTGCAGCTCAAACTGAGCTTCAGAAAAGTCGGACCGGTCCCAGTTCACTCACCTGTGGTACGACCAGACGCGTACAGCGACAGGACGGCCTGGATGGCCACATACATGGCAGGACAGTTGAAGGTCTCAAACATGATCTGGACCAGGAAGACATGAAGTGTCACTTTGTAATGTCTGTAAAGTTATTCAGACGGCTTCTTTCCAGATAGCGACCCAGGAAGACACGGCAGCTGGAAAGTCATTCATGTTCAGGAGTTTCTGGACGGGTGTGGGTCAGTCTGATCTCACCTGTGTCATCTTCTCCCTGTTGGCTTTAGGGTTGAGCGGAGCCTCGGTCAGCAGGACTGGATGCTCCTCAGGAGCCACACGGAGCTCATTGTAGAAGGTGTGATGCCAGATCTGCACAACAGGACAACAGCTTAGTTTGACCACAAAGTCAAAGATTTCACCAGCAGCACAGTAAAATCTCATGTTACATCTCAGTTACAGACACAGAATATTCCTGTCTGAACTCAAACCAGTTAAAACTCCAGTAACAAAATGAATCTCAGAACTTTGCTTTTGTCAGCGAATCCTCCTGAAAAGCAGGTTTTACTTCAGTCTCACCTTCTCCATGTCGTCCCAGTTGGTGACGATGCCGTGCTCGATGGGATACTTCAGAGTCAGGATGCCTCTCTTACTCTGAGCCTCGTCTCCCACGTAGCTGTCCTTCTGTCCCATCCCCACCATCACACCCTGCACAAAAACACCCTCAGTCGCCTTGTTACGCCTCCTGACCTGCAGCTGATCCTCATGGTGAAGTGTGTACCTGGTGTCTGGGGCGCCCAACAATGGAGGGGAAGACGGCACGTGGCGCATCATCTCCAGCAAAACCAGCCTTGCACATACCGGAGCCATTGTCCACAACCAGGGCAGCGATGTCGTCCTCCATGTCTGGAAGGAGACCAGCATGTTCATGCAAGTGTATTTACCTGCAACTGCCTCGCCATGACACTCGAGTTGAGCGGAAAAATCTGATATTTAGAAGTCAAACAGCAGGTTTTAAGTTAAATCTTCCCCTGAAATGTCCCAGACGATTCAGACTGGACTAACCAGAGGAAAACAGAGGAGGTTTAGAAAAAAATGCCCAAAACCAGGTTGTTTTGTTGCTTTTCTTTTTCCACTCTTTTTTCTCTCTATGAAGAGTTCGTTTTCTCTCC